>NW_019739237.1:306067-317256 GCF_002891405.2 Cryptotermes secundus
GTGAGCATAGCGATTGGTTTCAGTTGTGATGTGATTTACACAGTCGTCATCCAGAAAAAATTTTGATCCATGAAAAGGGATGCATTTTATGTGTTATATCAGTTTTGATCCCGAAACTATTAGCAAATGGAAATATTGGGGGTACAATGTCTCCGTACGTTCATGAGATGGGCGTGTCAGGCACCGCACTCGTGGTAGGTAAATGTTCATGATTACTGTCTTGTGGATCATTGTCTATCACTGTATTATTGTCACTATCAACTTCATCCAATTCAGGAATCATTATTTCATCGCCACTATCATCATCAGAAAAAATCTCGTTCACAACATTTTCCAGCTGGTCTGTAGGAAAACGAAGACACTTGCTGCAAGAAGCTATGGTGAAACTGAATGAATGGGAAATATTTTCTGACCTTTACCTTCTCAGAGGGTTCTGACAGTAATATAGACCCCCACAAAGTTTACAAGGGTTCTTTACAAACATGCACAAAAACTATCATAAATATGTCTTTGGTTGATGAGTGCCAAGAGAGCAAAGAAGGGACGAGATTGTCAAAGCGTTAAAACACGCCAACGCCAGGGAAAGGCTGGCATCGTCCGGGCGTTAAACCACGCCCGCGCCAGTCAAAGAGTTAATGTCAGAGACCAAGTTTCACACCTATACAGAACAATAGGAAAAATTATAGTTTTGTACATTCTGATTTTTGTGTTTTTGGACAGCAGACGATAAGACCAAAGGTTCTGGACTGAATGGTAGCAAGCATTACCAGAATTCAGTCTGTCTGTAAACATGAAGAATCTTGAGAACTGTTGAAGGATTATAGGTAAAGTTGTCTCTGTGCTTAACTAATTAAGCACTATACCATGAAGGTGTATGGGGGAGTGGATGTATAGATCCACATTTTCTTGACCTCGGCACTAGTTGAAGGTGAGCGGTCAGTTTCATGCCCCTGTCGCTTTACCCCTGGAAAAAGACCCCACCCGGTACCCATTGGATAGGAGGCTGGGTGGGCCCCAGAGCCCGTCTGGACATTATGGTGAAGAGAAAATTCTTACCCTACTCCACTCTCCCATGTTTCATTGTGTTCTGTTTAATTAAGCACAGGGATAGTTATACTGTTACGATGTCATGAATGTTTGTTGTATCATATAAAATTGTAAGACTTATTTGGTGATCCTGTTAACAGATCAGACTGACAAATGGTGAAGCTCTGACACAAACATTTGGGTCCAAGGAGCAACTGTCTGCAGTTAGATTATATGTCGAAATGAACAGAACAGATGGAGATGGACCTTTCTCTCTAATGACCAACTTTCCCAAGAAAGTCTTCGCTGAGGATGACTATGAGAAACCACTTGATTTATTAGGTATGCGAATAATAGTTGATATCACACCCTCAGTGCCTTCTATTCTGAGTACAGCGCAGAGTATAAGGACTGCATTTAAGATGGACATCATGTTTCTCAGAACTTGTCAACACCTGGTGCAATTTCATTAGAATTCCCATTATTTATATTAAACATGTATTTTGTTTAGAGTATCACAGAGTACCCAGGCTTTTATTGGTGCTGTTCTCTGTAAAAGATATTCTTAACTGTTTCATAAATTTGAATTTGAAATTGAGGATCTGTCTACCTTGATCCTGCTTCTAGAAGTTACATTCACCATTAGGCTAAGTAACTAACTTCATAGAACTGAGCCCTTCTTGAGAAGCTGCCAGGTTTGCAGCCAATCAAGAATTTCCCAACATTTTATCCAACCTGAAAGTTCATTACCATGTTCATATCCTGAACCAGATCAATTCAGTCAATTCCACCTCATCTTATCTCTCTAAGATCCATTTTAATATGAACCACCCACCAACTTCTTGGTTCTTGTAATTGCTGTTACAGAATGAATTAATAGAAATAAAATTTTTTAACAAATTTATTAATGTAGAAATTCTCAGAAATCTGCTTGATGTACATGAAATCTTCTTAGTTCAACTTGTTCATACTATGGATAGATATGGATATATGAACACAGTTTCATAAGTATTCAGACAGGTATGAGGTACGCTTAATCGGCTGGTCTAGATGAACACTTCAGACTTGAATTCAGTAGGTGCCCAGCTCAAATCACAACATCACTGGCTATACTGAAGTTTTTCATGTTTTTTCTCAGTCTATTCAGGCAAATTCCGAGATAATACCTTCATTAGGGCATGACTGCTTTCTTTAAAATTCATATGTCGTCTCACCATTCAATGCTATGCAGTCTCTAATACCGAGAGTGTCATATAATAACCCACAAAGAATGAGGAAACAGGTACAGGAAACTGCCATAGGAAGTTAACATTTGAAATGAAAGGGCATTGCTTGCAAGTAAAACCACATTTAATGGCTGGCTGTATATTACAATAAACAGGAACAACATTTAGGAAAATGCAGAGTACAATCTTCTGTTTATCAAAATAAAAACAACAAACAAATATACTCTGGTTTTGTTGTTAAAAAAAATATGTGACTCATTCCAGCAGAGCTCTGTTTATGTGTAAGAACAGAGTGAAGTTCATGTATGCTTTACATATATCAGGCACAAGTTTACAGTCAATGTTGGTAAAAAGGGACTAGACAACTTATGTTTTTGCTGAACTATACTTCACTATACACTTCCCGCTGAAACGAATACCCTTCAAGAAGGTGTCTCCAAGTCTGTCCGACTGTGAGAGATAAGAGACAAAACGTAACTCAGGACAGAGGAGATCAGAGAAGACCAGATCGGAATTAAGACAAGATAAGATGAGATCAGAGAAGACCACATCAGAGGTCAGACGAGAGACGAAGCGCTAGTCAGGTCGTATCATCTGGAAGACGTGATTTCAGAGCTATCTCCTTTAAGAGGAACTGTTTTTCTAACGCTGATGTTGTACTGCTGGTTGTCTACAGACACTCGTTGGAACGTACGAGCTTTGGTGTACCCTAAAGGTGCTACGTACAAGTTTAATATAGGTATGGGATTCCCTGTGGATTTGCCGCAGAAAATCCTGTCGTTTTCAATGAACTTCCAGTTCCAGTACACGCAGCCTACGAACTTCACTCCTCTGAAAGAGTTCCCTGAAGTCAGACGGTCATTTCGTGAGACAGTGGACAGGACTTCATCTTACCTAGCCCTGCAGAATGTCATGGATAGGCATGGGTTGGACGGCAGAAACTGTCTCCTCAGAAGCATCTGCGAGGTTGCAGAGGCCCCAGTCTACTACAACGGGTTAATAGGAGAATTGCTCCACGTGATTCTTTCTAAATTAAATCCTGTACATATGTACATATGCCGAGGACCCTGAGAGCTACACCAGCGGTAGCGTAGCTACTGGCAGGGCCTCCCTTGCTGGACAGGTCAAAGGGTAGGCATCAGACGAAGAGAGACACCGAAAACTGATGCCGGAAGCAGCGTCATCAGCAGCGACTTGAAGCACAGAGCAAATGATGGTTCAAGTTCGTATAGCAACAGGCGTGACCAGAGTCGTTTGAACGGCTGTTGTACTGCGATGTGGAAAGCAAATGGAAAAACTACCACATTATCACTTTTCCTGGATAGTCTCTTTCCAAAAACAGAAGATCGCATTAAGTGGAGAAACTGTTTTGGAAGAGACTGTGGACCTGTCGTCTGACAGATTACTGATGATGATGATGATACTTTAATAATAAGTTTTATTTAATACTGAACTGGTTATGTAGCTAATATTTGTTGTTAAAAGAATAAACAAGGTGAAACCTATATTTAATAATGAAGTAACTCTTAGCGTATACAGAACAGGACATGCAAATCACTGCAGGAAGCTTTCAGAATCCCTTCTTCCTCTCCAGAAGGGACAGATTTATAAATGAGAGTGTAAGAAAAGAAGTTTGAATTCAAAATTTTTTGAGAGAGAAGAGAAACATTAGTGATTTTGGCCATATAAAGAGAATGGGTGGAACAAGGATACCAATAAGGACATTAGTGCTGAAATTTAAGAAATAGAGACCTGGAATAACCCAGAACAAGTTGGCCTAGCCGTGTACTGGAAGAGAACAAGAAGAGATGAAAGGGCTAGCAACATATTGAAGAAAAAACAGACTTTATCTGTCTCCATAAATGTGGGTGTAAAATCTTTCTTCACTATTTATGCTCTGGAATGTTGTGAGAATTTCTGTACCATAAATAATAACTGAGCGTGACTAACAATATTTAGCAGAATTTTGATAGTCCGCATAATATATTCTTCGTTTAATCCATTGTTTCCCAAAGGTGGAGTGCTGAACCTTTCTACAGGTGCTGATGAAAACCGATCTTATAACAAAGATCTAAATTAATTATATTCCTAAAGTCCACAAACCATATTACAAACATAGAGTTTAATAGAAAAAGTTCTTCATTAATAGTATTTTCATTAAAAGTGTTTATAAATTGATAAATTATTTCAGTAATTTTTATATGCTGTGGGGGGTGGGGGTCCTGAAACTTTTTAATTCACAATAAAGGAAGCCTCGGACTAAAGGGGCACAGGAACCACAATGTTAATCAGTAAAAGGGCTATTATATAAATATTAAGTTTAAACCTTTTTTTTTTTTTTTTTCTAATAATGGGAAGTGATAGAGCATTCTGGAAAGTATTGGTACAGATAATTCAGAGCAAAAGGCTAATCAAGGAAAACATCTCATTCTTCATGTATACTGCTACTGAAGCATTTTGGCAGTGATTAATGCAGTGTCAGTTAGTGGGATTTAAGAGATCAAGGGTCAGCAGAGTCCTGTTAAAAACTACCTTTTTTAATTTTCAAATACACTTTTATACATTGTAATGTCTGAGATGACTACAGGTACTCCTTTCAAGGCAATACTATTCTAACTATAGTTCCTATCAGGGCTCCAAGAAGACAATGGGTAGTCAGTCTATTTTTTTCAATCAGTAACATAAAACATACACGTACATAAAGGCTCCAGAAGTTACAGATTAGAGTCCTTGCTGCTGTGTGGGCAGCAGTTTCCGGAAAATATGATGGCAATATTATTCAGTTGAAGTTCTGTAAATTATGTTCACACTAGATCTAAAACCACAGAAGGTGCACTGCAATCATCAGCTGAATATGAATTGTTTCTTGATCTGTTTGTGATTGTAAGCTGAGAACAAAGCTTCCACATGTGATATGATGAAGAATAGAAACTTTCTGAATATTGTTAAACACATACAAATATGAAATTGAAGCAGTGGTAGCATCTACTTTGAAGCAGAA
Source organism: Cryptotermes secundus (assembly GCF_002891405.2). Lineage (NCBI taxonomy): Eukaryota > Metazoa > Arthropoda > Insecta > Blattodea > Kalotermitidae > Cryptotermes > Cryptotermes secundus. The sequence goes on from NW_019739237.1 coordinate 311,321, forward strand.
ATTAAAGACTTAAAAACTGGGTCAAACAGCCCTACATTAAACCCAATGAGAAAGTATGCTGATAAATAAATATGATATACAGAATTGCATAGTCTCAGAATGTGGGTGTATTTTGTTGGGAATAGATTATGGAATGAGTTGAAAAAGTTGTGAGATTTTATATTATTACTGTTCATTAAGGATTCACAGAGTATTCAACATCATTTCAATGAAGTTCTGTCAAATCTATATCACTTCTAAGCCTTTTTCATAAATTTAAAATATACATATGTAGTATAACAAATTATTAGCTAAATACACATTTTAAACTGTGTCCAAAACATCTTTGAGGGCATAGCATAATGAGATAATGGTGTAGGTTCTTCTGTCTGTTATCACCAGGAAGTTACTGGAGTCTCTTATCAGCATATGATTTGAACAAGAGTTCGAGGTATTTTTCTTCTGATGGTATAACATACCCTCAAAGACACTTTAGACAAATATAGATTATATCTTCATGGAGCCTTATTCAACACAAATACAAATATATTTTTGGGGGGAGAATTTTTAATAGACGAGGTGTGAAATATAAGTATGCACCTCTGTAATTGCACTGATTTCTTTACATGCCCTTCACCAAAGGATCTCTCCACCCCTACCCCCAAATGCTGTGATTCAAATACTGATTGATAGAACAGAGTGTGTAGACTGCAATAGACCACTTCATGTGAAAATCACCCATACTTATGCATGTTTGTATTCATAATAGCCTTTAATATATATGTATTTATTTTTTACACTGCTTACTTGAAGACTTACTTCAGCCTAACTTGTTTTAAATTTCAGTGAATATTTTTTGTGCAGAATATTTTAACACAGTTATGTAGAAATACATTATACCCACAAAAAATACTTGCATCTGAAGAAACTGATATAGCAACAGATTAATCTTCAAAGAAGTATCCTTAAATCAAGAAATGTATACACATACATATTCATATAAATAATTATGGAATTCTGTGATTTGTTTATAATACAAATATATCAGTTTTTCATTTTCATGAAAATGTCTCTATATATGCCTAAGCTTCCTCACAGAAATATCAAGAAATTATTACAGATTAATTAAATCCTTTCGAACCATAAATGTTCAAGAATATATAATTTGCATGCGGTAGTGTAGTGGTTGAGGCACTATGCTACAAGCTGGAAGGTCACGGGTTCAAGTCCCAATGAGGTCATTGGATTTTTCCAGTTGTCCTAATCCTTCCAGCCGCACTATGGCCCTGAGGCTGACTCAGCCTCTAACAGAAATGAGTACCAGGAATTAATTAAATAATTTTCCTGGGGAGTAAAGCATGGCCAGTGCATAAGGCTGACAACCTTACTGCCATCTTTGAGCCAATTGTCTAGATAATGTGGGACCCTGAATGTCTCCCAACTCTATGGGCCTTCATGGCCTGTTACAGGGATAGCTTTACTTTTACTTCTTTACTTTTTATGCTTTACATGTATGATTTTGATATTAAAATTCATAATGCATATTAATTTTATAACCCAGGCATTTTATGTAACAAAATTTATGCTTTGATGAGAGATACTTTTAGTCTGAAATTATTCAACATATAGTACACAAACCTCAGAATTTTTGTTCACAGTGACATCAGTTTCATTCCATTTTACATCCTTCTAATAATGAGATGTGAACATATTTAAATTAATTAAAATAGCTTGTATTATTTGATATGCTATCCAGAGTAAAAATATATAAACATTGCCAACTTTATGGAATGTATCCTGTTGCGTGATCAAACTAATCAATTAATCATGTTCCGTCTAATGCAACGCAGAGAATATATAACATTCAATCTGTTTTATTAAAATCACAACATGTTTCGACCATTTTTGCCTGGTCATCATCAGGCTAAAATTGTTGCACCCTATGTCAAAATTATTTATTGTGTGTGAACGCAGTATTTCCTAATTAAAATAAATTGACCTTATTAAAAATAATTAACATCCCATTGTTTTCCTTGTGGTCATCGTCCATTCGTTTAGAACATATTTGCTTCGGTATCTCTTGTTTAGTATTTATTCCCTTTGCAACATGGGTATTATGCATGTTATTTGTGCAGTTCATAAGGATGTTCATGCAGTGTTATCAGTTTTGTTATCTTTGGCCATAGGTTCTTCTGTGTTACCAGAGTAGTTGTGTTGTTAATTGGTCTCTGTATATATATGTTATATAATATTACATTTAATTATAATATCTTTTATTTTATATTACAATAATATAATATAGAGAATAGGTTGCATTTGAGACACAAATATATGTGAAGTAAATGATATGTTAATGCAACAGGATGCTTAAATACAATATTATCAATACTTGAAAGACTATCTTAAAGTAATCCATTTTAGTATGGTATCAAGTTTGTACTTCTTACATGTTGATATTTTACTTAATTGTTCCAGGACTGGTGCCTTCAGCTGTTGTAATAGTTTCACGGACCCAGTAGTACAACTTAAATGTAAGCAACTTGAACAGCATTTAAGACTTAATCTAAAATAAATTAGCTGAATATTTAATTTTCCATTTTATATAACTTTAATTAGAGTCTTGGGGTAAAGGAACAAATTTTTGTGCAGTGTATTACTCATTGAGCTTATTAAATTATTGCTAGAAGTGGAGAATGTTAGCAGTAAACTTAATCATCAGCATTTACCCTATCCTGCATTATGACTTTACATTGGTCATGTTTTATTTACAGTGAAACTTGGATTTTACATTTTTCGTGATTACTCATATATGTACTTCCTGTTTGGTCCAAGCCAAATGTCCAAAGGGCGGTGTTAATTATAACTGATTTTATGTTTCCTCAAATTTATGTTTTCCTAAATTTTCAAGTAATTTTTTAGAATCCTCACAATTTAAATTAATGTGATTATATGTTTATAATGTTCTGTTTTGCAAGATATAAAGAAAAACTGGTGCCCTTATGTTTAGTATTTATCTTGGTAAAATAGGTGTATCTTTGCATGTGAAGGATATTGAACCTGATAGGAGACATCTGTATGGATCGAGAGCTTTTTTAAAAAGAGAGGGATTTTGTTTGAATGATTAAAGAAATAGTGGTTAGTGTATTTGCATGTACACTGTTCTTGTGTTCAGACATGTACATTTTAAGTGTCCTCCCAGTGCTGCAGTACAAAGCAGCCTTCGTATTGCTTTACGTTGTATAGTCTCAATTTCCCTTGTTTTGTGTTTATTTTAGATGGTTCCTTCAAAATTGTAAAATCAAGGTTTCACTGTAGTTGCTTTCTGCCAGATATAAGTTAACACTTAGGATTTTGAAGAAGGAACACACATTCTTATGTATGTATCAACTATATATCGATAATCTTCCAAACATTCATAGTAAATTAATTGTAAGAAACAATGTTATCATTCGAAAATATCAAATGGTATATTTTTATTAAAATGTTTCTTGTTTGTCATATATATATATATATATATAGAGAGAGAGAGAGAGAGAGAGTGCGAGAGAGAGAGATGAAGAAGAAGAAGAAGAAGTGTTATGCTGTCATGCATAATTGACTTTTTGACATTTTATTCCCTGAACCATTCAGATTAATTTTATTCCCATTGAGCAAGGTAGGACCAGTGGAAAGCCTTTCATTTTCCGAAATGTAATCTTGTAGAATTTTGGTTGACTTTACACCCTGAAGAATACTGGGCAAGTTTGGATGACGATTAAGATGTCATCCACTGCAGGAATTGTATGACATGCAAAGCTTCCAACAGCCAGGAATGCTGCCCATAGACTGGCCTTTCGATGGTGTCGAGCGGCTTCCCATACTCAGGAGGAAGTATGCTGGGATATACAAACGTTTCCTTCAAAGGACAATTAGTTTTTATGCCAGTTGCTGGATCTGATGTTCCTTTAATTCCATCGCAATCCGTCAGAGTCAGGTTCTTGTCAAAACAGATTTTGATTTGAAAAAGGTATGTCTCATTTGTTTTCTGTGAATTATAAACAATCATAATTAAACTAATTATTGGTACATTAATAAAATATTATGTTATAAGATGCAGCTTTTCCTGTTGGCCTGTATACATAATGAAATGGGCACCTGATGTTTTCTAAAGTGATGTTATACTTGCAACAAATGTTGATTTGGACAAGAATTGCCAATCTCTGCATTCAAGATTTTGAAAAATATTTACATGGTGTTTATAGAGGTATACTATGGGGATATCTGGTTAATTCTTTTTTCTAATTTAATATCATGGTTGCAGTTTTAGTGTGTGTTGCCACATGCATATTCTCAAGTATTTGACATTTAAGATGAAATTATCATCAGTGACAATAATGTTACAGTTTCAGTCTTACAAAATATTCTTCACTTCCTTTCTAATTCCAGATGGAAAGTTTTCCTTTCTTTTTCTTTTTTTTTTTTTTGGTGTGTGTGTGTGTGTAGTTCAGTATTACACAAATTTATATTCAATAAACATGAATTGTGTTAGAAATCACTGGAAAGGTCATAACCTTTTATGTTTTAGATCTGTAATAAGAAAACTTTATAACAAGGTAACAAAGCAAACAGTTTGGTTATAAGAGCTCTGGTATCATTGCAAGGGTCTGTAAAATAATGGATGTCTGAAATAATTGAGCTTTTGTAATTTTTTGTAAAATGAATATAAATCTTACTAAGTGGTCAGGTATGATGAGAGTATTATCGTGTAAAACCTTTTTGAGGATGTGGCAACATCTAATAGTGACACATCATTAGAAAGTCTCTATTTTAAACACAAATTGGAATGAGAGAAGCCATTCTTGAGCTCGTTGAACACACAGGACTTCTTTTCCATAATATTGCTTATTTAAGATACAATATACGCTTAGAAATGTTTTAGACAGACTGTATTAAAACAGATGCATAAAAATTATATTTCAGGATAGGAAGTTAATTAACATGGTTGAAGATAAGATCCAAAGGCAGTAATATTGCTACTACATGTATGACATTAAGTATGGGGATAGACATCATAAACATACCCATAAACTTTAACTTCTCCTAAATGAAAAATTTCTATCATTGGCATGATGGCAATAATTTGAGGTTAGGTCAGGCCTGGCAGCTTTCAAGTAGCAGAAATTATGCAGAATGGCAGAAGTTCTATAATTTATATCATCTGCTTCATACAGATATTTTCAGAGGGATTCAGCCTCTAACAATTGTGTACCAGGAATCTACCTGGGGGTAAAAGGCGGCCAGAATGTAAGGCTGACAACATCACTGCCATCTTTGAGCCACCGATTATCTAGAAAATGTGGGAATCTCAACATCTTACAAATGTGTGGGCTTCTGTGGCCTGTTAACCTTTATCGGACGAACGTCATCATATGATGTCGTTAAAAGTTAGGGCAGCTGGCCAAACGTCATCATATGATGTCGCGCATTCCACGCGTGTAAAGATTTTTTTAAAATTAAATTTAAAATATAAATTGTTCTTCTATTTACATAATTTTTGGTCACAACCTTTATAAGGTGACAGCCTTCCCTCCTGCGTGATCTAATGTAATCTACCGACGTCATATGGCCGAACGACCTCATACGATTTCGCGCATTGCACGCATGTAAAGATTTTTTTAAAATTAAATTTTTGCTCTACTTACGTGATATATGTTCACCATCTTCATGAGGAAACAGCCTTCCCCCCTGCGTCATCTATGGTAATGTGGCCTTCGTATTGTACTGCCGAAAAAGTTCCAAAATGCAGAGTCTGACGTCGCAGCTCACGCACTTCGTATGAACGCTAGACCGCTTCCCACGCGAAAAGCACACACGACACCTCAGTTGCGATTTAGAGGAAGCAGGCCAGTGATGTCGAGCTGCAGTGATATTTATCCCCGCAGCTACACCGGAATAATTATTCACACCTCTCTCGCCAC
>NW_019739237.1:317589-331161 GCF_002891405.2 Cryptotermes secundus
ACAGTCGTGCATAGCGACATGTCCCATACGATAAATAAGCTACAACAAGAGATACGATTGAATGTGAAGTCGCCACAAGGACTTACACTGCTAAAACGCATGGTGCAGAAAATGTATTACACTGCTAGAACGCATGGTGCAGAAAATGTATGAATTTCGGGAAATTTTATTTTGGGAATCAGTGTAAAAATTTTTTACAGATATTAAAATCTGTAAATTAGAATATCTGATTCTATATTCTTTCTACATTAAAGGAGCGTTCATTTCGTTCGTTTATCATAAAAAATGTAGAAATCACACCATTTTTAGAAACATGCTTACAATTTCATTGCTCTAGATGGGCGGGCATTTAAATAAACTCCGTCCAGCTGCCCCTACCGGAAATTAAATGGCCCGTCCGATAAAGGTTAAAGGAACAGCTTTACTTTTTTCTTACTGACAACGTTGTTCAGTAACCAGCTAATAACATCTGCTGTTGCAAAGCTTATCACATTACACAGAGTCAGAAATTACAAGGTGGTTCAAATATGACCGGGATTGATTTTTTTTTTAAACCAGAATTGCCAAACACTTACTTGCACATGTCAGTCTTCAATGTACTCTCCTCCGGAGTCAACACATTTTTTCCAACATTCTGGTAGCATCCTGATGCCCTTTTCAAAAAAGTTTTGTGGTTGGCAGTGTATCCACTCCCGAACATTCTGGATGACGGCGGCGTCGTTCACAAACCGCATGCCTTGCAAGTCTGATTTGAGCCTTCCAAACAGGTAGAAATCACTTGGTGCCAAATCGGGACTGTACGGTGGATGTGTCAGAAGGTTCCATTTAAATTTCCGGAGGGTTTCCATTGTTTTGGCTGTATGGGGGCGTGCATTGTCTTGAAGGAAGGCTACCTGCTTTCCACCTCTCTTCCGCTTGGATCAGATCTTTTCCTTCACGTCTGTTGCCAGGAGGTCTGCGTAATAAGCTGCATTGACTGTTCTGGCATCTGTCAGAAAGTCTACATGGATAACCCCCTGCCAGTCCCAGAAGAACGTTGCCATCACTTTTCATGCCGAACGGCTCGTCCGCGCTCTCTTGGGTTTGGGAGAACTGGTATGCCGCCACTTGCATGATGATTGCTGGGAGTCGGGAGTGAAGTAGTGCACCCATGTTTCATTGGTGGTCACTATAGACTATAGATGCAAAAATGCATCACCTTCGTCTTCAAACTGCTGTAGGAGATGACTGGCAACTTGCATGCGCACCATTTTGTTCACATCCGTCAAAATGCATGGTACCCACTGTACATTCACCTTGCGATAGTGCAGGTGGTATTTCATGATGTCTTCTACACTACCAACACTGATGGACAGCATTGCTCCAAGTTCCTTGATAGTGATGCGCCTATTCTCATGATTAAGTGCATCTGCACGATAAATGTTTGGCTTTGTGACGGATGTTTGCGGTCGACGATCACGCGATTCATTCTCCACGCGCTCTGTGCCCTCTCTGAAGCACTTACACCACTGAAACACATGGATCCGTGAGAGACACTCTTCCCCATACTGTTGTTGGAGTCTGTGGTGAATTTCAGCGGACAGGACGTTTTCTCGAACGAGGAATTTGATCACAATGCGTTGTTCCACGTTCCGCTGTACCTTCTGTTTGCTCATTACTCAAGCAACTTCCAGACAGGGCTGAACAGGTTCTAACCCTAACAGGAGGGAGGGTGGAGGTTGTAGCTTCATCTCTCAAGGTTGCACAGCTGCTGCGCAGTGTGGCTTGTTTACAAAAAAATCAGTCCCGGTCATATTTGAACCACCTAGTATATTACCTTGTCTCTCATTAATTATTGGGTATATAAGAAAATGCTTAAAAGGGACATTGTAAATCGTAACAACATTTATCTTTTATCTCATACTGCTTTTTTTTTTTAAGATGAGCCATTCGTGAGAACAATGGATGTTCAGTTTGGACCTAATCTAAGAAGGGATAATTGCCTGGTGAAGTTGTCCTTATGCTTAGTTAAGCACCATATTGTGAGGATGTGTGGGGGAATGGCAGTATAGCACCATGAATTCTTAGTCTTGACACTAGACTGAGAGGATTGATCAGCTTCTTATTCTGCCCACTTTATGCCTGGTAAAAGAGCCTCTGTGAACACTGGAGAATAAAAAGTCTCTTGTTCTCCTGAGAATCAAATCCATATTCCCTGTAAATTCTAAACGTTTTGATGATGGTGTAAAACATTGGGGATTACTTGGATTTTGGACTTTGTCAGTCATGCAGTATTCTAAATAACACATTTTGGAAACTGTTATCTGTTTCTGCCTTCAGGTGACAGGGTGGGAGGTACCTATTTTGTTAAGTCTAAAGAGCTAACCCAATCACTGCGGAGTAGGTGTTTCCTACCCCCTCACCTGATAATGGAAACAGATCCAATTTCAGAAATGTCGTGTTCTTTAGAATACTGGATGATGGACAAACCCAAAAATCCAGTAATCCCCAGCTGTATTCCTTGGTTGAGCAGCGTATATACCAGTCACAAATAGCAGATTTCATCGAAATCCATAACGATATGGAAAGAAATGCAAGACACAGGCAGATAGACAAACATACTCATTTTTTTTTTTGTGCCTGTCCAGAGAATACACAACAGAGTTATAAATTTCAGCTTTTATACTTACTGGATCGACGGTGCACTGAACTGCAGGATTTTTTCCCAACCATTTTTGCACAGCATTCCAAACAGTTTCTGCAGTGTAACGATTATTTGGTTGAATTCCTGACATGCCTAAAATATTTGCCATTTGATACTGGTTTATCCATTTCAAACCTTGACCAAAATATTTACTTTCCATATCCAGGTCATGCAGTGCAGCTGCGCAAGTCCCATGTTTTGTCCATTCATGTTTCCATAATTTGTATGTGCTTCCATTGTGAATATCTGTCCAGTATTGTTCTAACTCTTGCTCTATTGGTTCCAGTTGAGTTTTATTGAAGTGCAGTGATACATTGCAATATTCTGGCCCCCATTTCCCCAGTTTAGTTGGCCTGTTAAAATATAGTATGACTTATATTAACAGTGGTAACCTTATATATAGACAGTCTTTTGAGCATTAGAACTTATGGCAATAAAGTGATTCTCAGTCACGAGGTTCCAAAATTTTGCATAGATCAAACTGTTAATTTTCTTAAATATTCATGCAGCTTAGTTCAGGGGCTTTCAGAGTTTAATTTCTTTCAATTTTTATCCTTTCAATCCATAATGATTTTATTTGGAAATAGTAAGCATTTATGAAATGGCTATTTCAGTTTGAGGCTCAAAGTCAGAATTTTTTAAATATTTGAGAACTGAGACAAGAATTTGAATTCTCTGTAGTAGGCCAATTTTGTCACTATAATCACAGTTTATAACTAGCCAATCTGTTGCAATGCTTTAAGCTGTTCTAAAGTCCACCTGTTAAAAAAAAACAGTGTAACCTTGAGGAAGGAAATTCCATTGTATGTATGTTTGAATTTCCCAGTGGCATATGAATAGAAGAAATACGTTGAAAATAGAATCTAGTAACTTCCTAATGCTGACGTAATGGTCTACTTCGCTAGCCGAGCAGGACACACCCATGTTCCCATAGAGTATGGAGTTTACATGTCCCTTTTGATGTGAGACAGATGCTGCATACAGAAATAGAGGTACAATGTGGCCAGAAAAAAGTAGAAAATTTTTATAGGTATTTCATGCTATTGTTACCAACCATTATGATTGTGATGGATCAGGTAATTTGCTTGCTTTTGTGCAAGGCATAATAAACAAGTGTCTGAAAATTTTTGAACTTCAAGATTGAAAAATCAGTGTTTGAATTGAAGTACTTTTTTGTAGGATTTGAGGTTTTCACACCAGTGGTTATGAAGAGTTTTTTTCTTCTGGGATATAACGCCATGTAGTCTGTTGAAAGTCAACTGATATGTTCCTCAGAAATGTCAATTTGACTTTCAGTGGAGCATTGCCAGAAATTTTTGCGATTGAAAATTTCATGTTTCATCATTGTAATTCTTCCAAGTATCTCAGGTACCACAAAGCAGAATATTTACACCTCTTTATAGATCATTATGTGTCTTCTTCTGTGTTGATATTTTACAGTGCTCTTTTTGAGCATATCAGACATTCTTCCCACACGCCCTTGTTGCAATTCCTTCTGGTTGTGCCATACTCGATTACTGATGCACTTGCAGTAGTAGTTCAATATTTAGAGAATTACATGGGTTTATAAAATGCTTAGAGAAAAATGAAGTGAAAAATATAACTAGAATCTCCTGGCTCAAATGAGATGCAGAATACCATATTTACGCATGTATAGGCCGCAGCACAATTTTCAGACAGAAATTATAGAAAAAATAATTTTCTTGGAATATTATTTCAGGAGTAGAAATTATTCCGAAATTTGGCAACTTTTAACATCCCTAGGTTCGCAGTGATTTAGAATATTTTGAATATGAGCCGCACCCCAGTTTTCCTCTTGAATTTTTGGCAAAAAATGTGCGGCCTATACATGCGTAAATATGGTAAATTGAATTTTTCTTTGTTGGTTATTTTATGAAGCTGTCGGGATATCTTACTTACTTACTCATGGAGCCGAGCCCTTCTTGAGGAGCCGCCAATTCTGCAGCTACTCAAGAATTTCCCAGCATTTTATAGAACCCAAAGGTTCATTACCGTGTTCACAAGAGCCCTCCACTGGTCCCTATCCTGAGCCAGATCAATCCAGTCCATACCATCCCATCCTATCTCTCTTAAGATCCATTTTAATATTGTTCACCCACCCACGCCTTGGTCTTCCCAGTGGTCTCTTTCCTTTTGGCTGTCCCACCAATATCCCATATGCATTCCTCGTCTCCCCCATTCATGCTACATGCCCTGCCCACCTCATCCTCCTTGACTTAATCATTCTAATTATACTTGGAGAAGAGTACATGTTAAGAAGCCCCTCAGTATGCAGTTTTCTCCAACCTCCTGTCACTTCGTCTCTCTTCGATCCAAATATCCTCCTCAACACCCTCAGCCTATGTTCCTCCCTTAATGTCAGAGACCAAGTTTCACACCCATACAGAACCACAAGCAAAATTATAGTTTTGTATATTCTAATTTTTATGTTTTTGGACAGCAGATGAGAAGACAAAGGGTTCAGGACTGAATTGTAGCAAGCATTACCCGAGTTCAGTCTCTTAATTTCATCCTAGATCAGGTTTTGATTTGTTATCATCATTCCTAAATATCTGAACTGTGCCACATTTTCAAAACATTTGTTTCCTATCTAGTCTAGCGAATGGGAGGATGACTAATGATTAATGAAAGGAAGTTATTGGGGCCTGATAGAGGTACTCTCCCAGGGACTGTGGAAAACCAGAAAACCTTAGGATGGCTGATGTCCTGGCCCAAAATTGAACTGACCACCTCCTGAACACAACTCAAGAACTTTACTGCTAGACTAACATGCTCAGTACAATTCAAAATGTATGAATTTAATGAATTCATTACTAATTTAAGTCAATTCCCAAGTTGCTCATAATTGTGAAATGTCCTATTTTCTCATTCTGTATTAATCCACTGTACCGTAATAGTGAACTGCTTTGTGGTCACAGAGTGATAGATTAAACCAGGTCCTCCCCTCCAACTCAGAGTCAAAATGTATAATGTAGACATGTGACTTTTGACAAATTTGCCAGTATGCATAAAATGTTCGCTAGTATGCGTACCAGCTAAAAAAAAAAAAATGGGCTTGATAAAAATGTTACCATATAGGCCAAAGTCATTGATCTTTTGATGAAAGTTGAGACTGACATTTTAATAAAGTAATCTCTTACCATATTCCATGCACTGTCCAGATATTCTTTACAGGGGGAAAAATACATGAATGTTGCGCCTGTGTTTCTTTCCATTGAAGACATACTGTCAGTGGCCAATGCTGTGTGAAGATAAGAATGTCCCAGTCATGGCTCTTGTTTTGTTTTGCACTGTAATATAAAGTAAAGCAATTAGTTGGTATTACATATGTGTGAATAAAGTTGGCATGAACAAGGGATGTCGAGCCTAAATGCAAAGATGGTGATACTCTGAGCAGCTGATACTGGGCTAATCGTGAAATTCTCCTTCTCTATCAGTGAACTTCTACTATAGTATAGAGTGTCACATCCCATAAGATATTACAAACCACCATGGTTATATCAATTTGAATGACCTAATGAGAACCACAATAATTGTCTGTAAATAACCTGATTTGGGCACTGGTAGAACTCGGCCATCCCTATAGTGATTAGGTTATAGGTGGGGCAACCTAGAAAATTTGGATTTGATCGCCAACAGGGGCATCCAGACCACCATACAACGGGTACAGGGGAATTTTTCGATGGGGCAAAGTGCAGACACATGTAGTAGACCACTCACCTCCATCTAGTTCTGTCATACATCCTCATAGCATAGCACTTAAATTAAGTACAGACAACTTTACCTCTTATGATCCAGACTGTAGTTAAACTGAATTATGACTGTGCTCAGAGAAGCGAGTTGTGTTACATATTAACACTTGCCTCTGAGCATAAATTTGCTGCAATAACATTAACAGTTCATAACTTAAAATTTTTCATTCAATTACAAAGGTTAATGAAGTGAACACTAGGCACAGATATAGTTATCAGAGACAAGTTGCTAATCTTAGAGTGATAGAGAAAGGTGTATATTATGTGGAAATTAAATTTTATAATAAGCTGCCAGTATGAATTGAGAAGCTGGCCACAAACAGATTACAGTTCCAGTTGGCAAAAAAATTATTCTGTTTGTCACACACCTACTCTGTTGAAAAATTTGTAAACCTTACATAGTTAATTTATAGTCTTGCTTTCCATCTATAATGCAACAACATTAATTTACACTCCCTTAATAGATGTGTTGCCTGAAGATAGCCCTATGTGGCTGAAACATGTAGCGAAAATCCCAAATGTACATATATTTTAATAATTTTAATGACATTTCAAATAATTAACGAACATTTAGTGAATTAATGTTGTTAAATTAATATTGCTGCATTGTGAATGGAAAACAAGACTTAAGTTATACCTCAATGCAGCAGGATGCTGAAATATAATCTTTACATAGTTAATAGCTGCCTGTTACTTATAAATAGAATCATAATACTCAGTGTTGGATAACTGTAAGGAACTTTTTGTTAATGTAAAATTAAATGTGTCTTGTGTTTGTGCTACTGTGGCCTTCTTATTATACCATGTATATATTTGTACACTAATTACAATTATCAGGTCAAGGAGAATGAGTGGGCAGGTCATGTAACACACATGGGGGAGAAGAGGGATGCATATAGGCTTTTCCTGGGCCAGAAAGAAAGAAACCACTAGCAAGTCACAGATGTAGGTGGTAGGATAGTATTATAATAGATCTTAGAGAAGTAGGATGGGGTGGTGTGGACTGGATTCATCTGATTGAGGAAAGGGACCAGTGGAGGGCCCTTGTGAACACTGTTATAAACCTTTGGTCTCCATAAAATGTTGGGAAATTCTTGAGGAACTAAGCAACTGGCAGCTTTCCAAGAAGGACTCAGCTCCATGGTGTCTGTTAATATATTGTGACATATTGACTCTATACAGGAACTGTTGAGCCACAGAGGCCTTGGGGCATGCATGCAATGGGAGAGTTGCTGATTGTATCGGTGCATTGCTAGGCGACAGCTCTGTGAACGTTAGGATAGTGCAACAGGAAGTGCGAGTGATGTCACATATCCCCACTCATCCCGTTACTATGTGACGCTTGGTAAACACCCCTCCCTGCTAGGCTGTGACATCACGCAACAGTGGAGTCCGTGTTGTTTTCTGTGTGGTCAGCAAGAGGCCTATGTAAGGGGGTTCAGTGCACCAGATGAGTTCAGTTGTATCGAGTGAATGGAATCAAGACAGTTGAAGCCTAGAAGTGACTACAGCAGGAGAAGTAATTGGGTTACTAAAGTTATGAGTTATGTAAGTGTGGATAAAAGTGTGCAATAAATTCCTTAGATCCAAGACCGGCGTGACGTTATCTGTTGAGTCACAGACAACACGTGACAATATTTATATGCTGATTTGTTTTACATCCAAGATCGTAGCTGGATCTCAATAGGTACCACCGAAACGTCGGTGAACTACAGGACTACAAGGTGTGACATCCCAGATGATGGTAATAATCATAGTCACCGCTGTGAGAATCACAAATCCAACGTAATATAATCTTATACTGCCGTCCAACAATATAACTTATTCTATTACTCCGAAAATTTGAATTTAATCCTAGTAACGCAACCTGATATCGGTATGAGTCGATAGTTTTTCAATCTGTTTCGATAATTTGTGCCTGCCATCTATTGAAGGAAGTGCGAAGATTGTGACAGTTGATTGGAGACGACTGGAGACTAATTTTGAATGTTCAGTTTACAGGGAGAGCGTGATGATGTAGTCGTACTTCTGGAGTTAGTGAAATTTATTCGAGATAGTAATTTGTGATAAGATATCAGGATCAATCAAATTTGTGATAAGGTGTCAGTGGTATCAGTCACAGTGTAAAAGTGACTTGCAATGAAATCAGTGGATTAGGTTGATAGGTTCAACGCATTGCGTCAGTCCTACTGAGTTACAGCTGGAGCGAGAATGATATTTCACAACTAGGTAGAAGCTCAGGGTCAGTAGAAAAGGCCAGGGGATTAACCGACATATGCTACGCAGGAATTTGTTTTTACGTGTATCGTCCTTGGTAGCGGAAGTTACGACGTTTTAGACATTGGAAACTAGTTAATTCAAAATCAGGCACTTTGGAACTGAGTATAGTCTATCCTCCACAACCACCCTTTCCAGCTCTGGTTAATATTCGTGGGATATACAGTAAGACCTCAAATGCGGCGTAATTCGGAGCGAACCCTTGTCCAAATTAGTGAAAGCCCACAGAAGTTTCACGTGACTTTTGAGGCAATACGTTATTTTGAAGCTTAGGTCGCATACCCTAAAATATATTTACGAGCCATAAAATTTAAAAATGTAAGTTTTGACAGACATCAGGTCTTCAGAACATTTTGGGTGAGCCATGATGCTTGCCGCGAGGCCCACATGTATGCACCGTCATCTACGATCATCTATGCTAGCGCTACACGCGGCAGTTTTCGGTTGCTAATAGTGGTTGCGTGATGATTAAACCAGGAAAAGAAAAAAAAAAAAAGGTCCGAATTATCGCGAGTTAGTGAGGTTTCGTTGTATTTTGCCCGAATTCGAAATGTAAATAGCCCAACAGGTGGAACTTCGGGGGAGGCAATGCAAAATGCTGATGCTATTGAAAATGCATTACGTCATTTCTGTAACAGTGGTAACGTGAAGTTTCCCTGTCCATCATTAATTAATCACCACGCCATGAAGACGTATCGGAGAGTGCAAGTATAGCTGCATCATTTTTGACTTTATCACTAGATGTTGGCGAGTGGTCGGCTTCATGCCCCGGCTGCTTTATCTCCAGGGAAAGAGGCCCCGCTACCCTTAAGATAGGAAGTTGGTTGGGCCCCAGAGCCAGTCTCGATGCTGTGGAGAAGAGAGAGAAAAAAAAACCTTTCCCCCCCGCAGGGAATCGAATCCCAGGCATCCAGCATGCTGCAGTACTCACCATGATATTTCTAGTAAATGCCTCAATTTTAAATAAATTATTGTATTTTGAGAGATATTAGTGACCTTTAAATCAGAAATGAGTGGAAGTGCGATGCATATATTAAAGAAACCAGATCATGCCAGCATAAAGGTGGGAGTGCACTGACACAGCTACCAAGGATTCCACTGTTATGTGGAGGAGCAGCGCTTCGCTTATGGCCTGAAGGAAGTACTGGAAGACAGGTGAAAAATTCAGGAATTATCATCAAGATCAGTAAGTTGGCTTTGTGTGTAGTCAAACTAGGTGCTGTTATGGTTGGTAAACAAAGTTATATATACTGTGTGAATCTCCAGATTTATGCCGAGTAATTTTGATAAAATTACTTGATAGAAGTGTTCTTGTATGTTTGTGTCTTTCTATACCTCCACTCCTCCATGTCTTTATGGTATAGTGCTTAACTAATTGAGCACAGGGACAACTTTACCTTTTAACTATATTGACTGTTACTCATGTGCCATTCATTACACTTATATCTCAATAGTCTGATGAAATTCCTCATTTTAGCTACCTTCACAAGTTTTAACAGTTGTATAATTTGTGTTATAACAAATATAAGATAGGTGTGAGAGTCTGAATGCATCACAGGAGAAGTTCCTTGAAGCAGAGTCCCTGAGAAGTGGACAGCTGATGTGCCAGTCAAATTCTCTGCCTTTTCTTGATCATGAGAGTCCAACCCTGTCTAGAGCTAGTTGCATTCATTCTACACCACAGCACCCAAGTTTACAGTCCATTTTAGTATTATCCTGTAATTTATGTCTATGTCTTCCAAGTGCTTCAGATGTTGTGGCTGAAATTTTGTATACATTTATTTTCTTCCCTGTCCATATTACATGCCTCACTTATCTGCATCTTGATATGATCACCCGGATAATGTTTAAAGAATACCAGTTATGAAGTTCCTTACTATGTAATTTTCTCCTCCTGTTACCATTTCTCGTGTGTATCCCAATCCGCAGCACTATATTCTCAAATTGACTCAAGTCTGTGTTCCCTTAGGGGGAGAGAACAAATTTTGTACACACATGAAACAGCAAGAATAATCATAATTTTGTGCAATAAATTCCTGGTTATTCAGGCATCTGGCAGAAGTGTCAGAGAAAATTACTGTAAAGTTACTTCAAAAGCAAAGTTACAGTGTGTATATATGCAATTGCCACACGCTAGTTCTCCCAGCAGCCACTGTTAGCACCACCCATCGTTCTCCCTAATGCAGATGCAATTACAATTGTCATTTGTGATCACAGTAGAGGCTATGTGAATCTGTGATTGTGTGTGTAAAAGACTGAAGGAGGGTGAAAACCATGTGAAAATTTGGTTTCTGAAAGTTTGTCTCTTGCAGTGTTGTAATTTACAGTTTTAGATAGAAGACAGGACAATTACTGGTAGCAAACTGATTGAATTTTCCATTAATAATCTATTATTACCTGTTGAATGCAATTTGTATATCATTGCAAATAATATGAACTTTGCCATATGTCATATGAATTTCTTGGCTAACTGTGTGTTATGATTTTGCCCTGCATTCTGGTACTTAGACATGAACATGTACTGAAGTTTTCGGTCTATTTTTATATAAATGTTAGTACTACCATTTACTTTAATATTTTAGTTGTTTTACTGTGTTTTATGTTTTCATGTGACAATCAGCATAGATCAGAAATTGATGTGCTCCTTTCTATTCCAAATATGCTTCATTTTCTTGTGCCTACATAATCGAGAATTCTAAAGTTGAAAAGCAGTGTTGCTAAAGAATCTTCTTGCTTCAGGCTACTCTGAACAGAAAATGCATCATACTAATGTACCTATACAGACTTAGTCTAACCAGGTTTTATGGTCTTATTGGTGTATTAAATTCAACAAGAATGTTGCATAATAATTCTCATCTGACTTGAAGATTTTCTTAAAGTTTTAAGATGGTGTATTGTGCCATCACATGCTTAATTTTCTCTCAGCTATTTCACAAATGTATATCTGAACATGGATTTTTCAGTAGACCTAATCCTTCCAGCAGCACTATAGCCCTGGTGTCGAAATGAGTACCAGGAATCTTCCTGGAGGTAAAGGGCGGCTGGTGCAGAAGATTGACAACCTCACTGCCTCAAAACCATGGTTTATACTGCTGTCACTCAGTCACTCATGGAGCTGAGCCCTTCTTGAGAAACTACCACTTGTGCAGCTACTCAAGAACTTCCCAGCATTTTATGGAACATGAAGGTTCATTACAGTGTTCACAAGAGTCCTCCGCTGGTCCCCATCCTGAGCCAGGTCAATCCAATCCATCCCATCCTATCACTCTTAAGATCCATTTTAATGTTATCCACCCACATACACCTTGGTCTTCCCAGTGGTCTCTTTCCTTCTGGCTTTCCCACCAATATCCTATATGCATTCGTCTCCCCCATTCGTGCTACATGTCCTGCCCACCTAATCCTCCTTGACTTGATCATTCTAATTGTACTTGGAGAAGAGTACACGTTATGAAGCTCCTCATTATGCAGTTTTCTCCATCCTCCTGTCACTTCATCTCTCTTCAGTCTAAACATACTCTTCAACACCCTCAGCTTATGTTCCTCCCTTAATGTCAGAGACCAAGTTTCACAACCGTACAGAACCACAGGCAAAATTATGGTTTTGTATATTCTAATTTTTATGTTTTTAGACAATAGATGAGAAGACAAACAGTTCTGAACTGAATGGTAGCCGAGTTCAGTCTCCTCTTATTTTCTGCCTGAATCAGGATTTCATTTGTTATAGTTACTCCCAAATATCTGAAGTGTGCCACATTTTCAGAACATTTGTTACCTCTCTTTATGTCGCGAATTTGCCCTGCGTTTTGGTGATGAGGCAGCAACATATGCTTAGCTCCTGCTGTAACATGTAATAATAACCTACACAACTGGGCTCAAGTATCGGTATCTCTGTATACTTCAACTCTTCTAGTCAGTCACATTGTCCATTATAATAAAATTATTTGAGATTTTATTTAACCTGATATGTTCCCGAAGTTCCTCATCAGTTAGTAGAGTGAGGCCCAATGTTTAACATGAAAACATTCCTTTTCTTTACATAGTAAATGAAAGCGTATCACAGTCGGCTCATAAAAAGGTTGGCATCAGTTATACAGGATGATTCAAATTATTGTCAGTGTTTCTGTTTATAGGCCACAGAAACCCTGGACAATAATTTAGAATCACCCTGTACATGGGTGCTGTTTTATTTATTGAGGCATGATCAGTTTGATTATGTCATTTTTCATCACACACTGAAGTGTGTGGACCAAAATCTTCTCAGGTGATCAGCCATATTAATATTGAGTTAAGAATGGTTCCAGAGATCTACATTATTGACTCTGATCATGGAGCTAGGACAGAACTCTGAAATTTTGGTTTTTAACTAAAAGGTGACATGACTGACTGCCCAAGAAGATTTTAAGGCACTTATTTTCTGTGAAAACTTTAAATCTTGTATATTTGTGTATATCATGACAAGACCATTTTATTCTTGACTCGTACTGTTGACTGTAATAAGTAAATGTCCAGGAAATGAAATGCTTCAATTGATTCAACAAATGAAAGTCTTGATTGAATTTAGACTGCAGCAAAATTTGTTCTATTCTTTAAGTGTATCATCCTGTAANGTTAGCCCCATACACTTGCATACCAGAACGCGCAGTTAGCAATGATATGTCAGCGCTTGCCATTCATGTGTCATGTCTAGTGCTTGGAACTCTTAACAACAATAAATGATACAAACTCCGTCCTAAGTGCAAACAATATACATTTATATGTCTTTGATCTTGTTCTTTCTACACTACATGTTTCGGCCTCTATCAGCCATCATCAGGTGTATACTCTTAACGTTGCTGC
>NW_019739237.1:332254-371743 GCF_002891405.2 Cryptotermes secundus
GTTCAACTTTGGACATAGGTGTTTTGGGTTATATCAGCATACTTTAACATAAGGAACATCCTCTCGAAGTTTGGCACATTCCCCCTGGGACACCCTGTATATATATATATATATATATATGTTTATTTATTTATTAAAATTTAATTTTCTTTTCATGCATGTCATGTCATTTAGCAAATTATATAGTATTGACTTATGCCAGTTTGAATATGAGCTAACAGTGAATAGTTCTGTGTGAATTTGTTTGTTTATTATAGCAGAAGAGTTCATCTTAATTATCCCAATGATGTAAAATAAGGCACTTCCAGCATTACACAGGATAGCTTCATTTTAATTTCTTATAAGAAATTTGAAGATGAAGGGACATTGACTTCTCATGTATAATTCCTTCTACCAAACACGCCTGTTATATATACACTATGTATTCTTGCGTTCTTGTTCATGAATGATATGAAAAAAGTTTATTCTCAGAAATTAGCAGTTCTTTAACTAAAGTACAGTCTTCACTTAAAACAGTGTGCCCAAATGTAGGGTCACCATATATATGCTTTACCAATACTTAAGAACTTTTACTTTGATTAATTATTTTTAATTTAATAACATAGGAACTGAAATTGTAAATATTTCATTAAAGGTAACCGTATGCCACACAAAAGAAAAAAAAAACTTAAACATCTGTTCCAAAACAGTTTGATTTTATGCCATAATCATGTGAAGTTTAATTTTCAGATATCCCCTTATGCGTATGTTCTTACCTGCAAATATATATGTATCCAACAGAAATCAGTAGAAGTGATATCGAAGAGAAATTGCACATAATTAATAAATGATGTATATAGGCAAGTAGGTACAGTTAGATACCTTCGGGGCAGGTTTTTCTGAAACAGACAGTTTCGTTAATTATAAGAATACTGTGATGGGAAAACTTCAAGTGCTCCTACCATGCACTTTGTCGTTGACATACTGAAAGTATTTAAGTATCATATCCTAAAAGTATGTAATGCAAAATACATACGTAGCCAACAAGATGGATTTATAACAGTGTTGTGAAATGTTTGTGTACCTTTATGGATGTATGGGCCGTTGTGTCGTTTGCAGTGCTGCACAGAGGGTTGTTCTTGCTGTTATGAATACAGAGCAACTACTTTTATCAGCTGACTTGCAGGTTAATAACATTTAGGTAGGAAGGGAAGCTTGTCGCGATCTCTGACGGAGGGATACGGAGTTATTTGAAGTATTCGCATAACAGTTCTAATTCTTAATGAAAGAGGTCGCATAGTCGCTTACATGAAAGAACAGTGCAACCGGATTATTACAAAAATGTTACTAGTAATGATATTGTATGGATGGTAAGTTTGTATCTTGATTTTATATCGTGAAACTTGATTTTATACTCCTGTTTCATGTGTGAAATTATGTTTGGCCCATAAACCATGTTATTTGAATATTTAGATTATATCGTATTTCTTGCGTTGCATTGGTTCTTCCTGTATAATTTGGGACCACCAAAAATATGCTTTGCTTATGAGTGCAGTACAGAATTCAACATTGAGTTGTGTATTCATACCAGGATTCATGTCGCTTGATTGGGTTGGGTGGTCGTTGATAACGTATAGCCCGTAAGAAACATGCTGTGTTACTCATTTGAAGGCCCCTTCTGCTGTAAGTATCGAAATATGTGCGCTCGCGCAAATTTTTTTCTGAGCTGAGATTAAACATGTACTTAAGGGAAGGGCGACTTTTTTTCTTAATGCTTAGGAGCAAGTCCCACATTTCTAAGCCCAAGCGATTATCATTTTAAGGATTTTAAAAATGTTCATATAATCCGAGACGGTGGCAGTTTTGATACTTCTCTTTGAACAGTATACTCAGGATGCAAGCCAAGATTGATTTTGTATTTAATAAAGCATAGTATTGAGAAAGCCAACTACCTTTTCCGGCAAGCGGGTGTCGCTCGGTCGGTATAGTTCGCTTGCGTACTAAAGCCACGGAGTTTCTTTTGTAGTATCGAGAAGGCCCATTTTCTGATTCAGAATGTCTGAATACATGTTGCTTTGTAGCAAGCCGAGTACAAGTGGTAATGGTTATGGTAGTAATTTTTGCAAAACAGTTCTTAATTTCTTTAAGAAATGTGTGTTTGGAGAAAATCGAACTAGGCTGGATTTCTATAAATGTGAGAACCCGACCGTCGACGCGTGTTACGAAGGCCGTTGACTGTTTCTGGCGTATGCAACGAGGCAAAGAAGGGAAAAGGAATACCGAGAAGTACGGAACGCAGATATTGGGACTAGGGACCGGATTTTTATGCCCTAATAATCCCTTAAATATGTATGCATTTATGCATGAAAAACTTCCGAAATATGCACTAAAATGTGCACATAAAATGTTATATCAAATATTAAAATTGATTTTACATTATTTAAAGACTAGCAGATCAATATTTAAGTTCATTTTACGTAATCACTGAATTATTCACTTGCAATAAAAAGCTATACTTAAATACAAATCATGCAACAAAGCCAACATATTTCATTACAAATTTAAAAAAACCAATGGTACTCATATTTTGCTCTCCGAACTTCCGACCTCTCTTCTGCTGCAGTTCACAATTACTAAATGTTTTAGGCTTTCCATAGTAAGTCGCCCCCTGTTGTCTCGTAAGATGTCCTTCTTTCCACCTCACAGGAACTTAGGGGCGCATGTACAAAAGCCGCTATTTGCTCCACTGTTAGTGATTTTTTACTTGGCAGTTCAGTACGTTTACCGGCCAAAATTTCCTCAATTTCACAAATTTGTTCATATCCTGGATTTTTTGAAAGAATGCTGTGTACTTTTTCCTTTACTACTTCACCAGCTCTTCCAGGAACCGAATTCAATTTGGATACAGTGGTTTTGAAGACACTTAACGGCTGATACAATGTAGTATTGCTGTTACTTGCCTCCAGTGAGGAAATGGCGGATGGAAGATGAGAGAAGTGAGCGGATATATGGGAAGGATTAGTTTCTAGTTCTGCGTTTTTCTTAGTACAACTTGGGCAATTTGAATTGATGCTGCACTTTTGGGATCAAATGTATTCACGACATTCCTAACTGTTTCTAAATGTTCGGTATAATAACTCGCTGCACACAGCCACGTGCCCCAGCGCGTTAAAATTGCTTCTGGCGGGAGTGGAACGCTCGGTGCTACTGCTTTAAAGGCTTGTTTTCTGTATGGCGCTTTAACAAATACCTTCTTCACAGAAGACACCAACTTGTCAACAAGCGGAAAACTTGCACGAATTGTTTCTGCAACATGCTGCAACCCATGGGCAAGGCAAGTCAAATGTGTCATATTTGGAAATATAACTTTAAGAGCAGTACGGCTTTCATCATATAACTTGTGGCACCAGTCACAAAGAGCAATACGCGCTCATACTGAATGCCATTCGGCCATAGTAAATTCATGGAATTGATAAAAAATTCGGAAACTGCGGAGCTATTTGTGGTTTCAAATTGCTCTACCGCAAGAAGATATGGGGTAGATTGTTCATTCTTATTAAGGGATCCAACTATACAATTTGCTATAAACCGTCCCTCACAATGTTGCCACACAAAATTATCTTGAATCTTATCTCTAATGCTTTCAATTGTAAGATCATAACACTGCTTCACGTAATTTCTGCGCACAGTAGATTCATCCGGCACTTCGCACTGTGTATACTTCTCTATGAAGTATCTCAGAGTAGCATTGGTTAGTTTCCACAGCGGAATATCTGCCGCTAAAAGGGCTTCGCATAAATCAAGGGAAACTGTGAAATGACGCTGACGAGAGTACACGTTGTTTTGTTATTTACTATCAGTGGATGCCGTCGTGTTTTAATCACCAGGACTGTAGTGTAGACGTGATAGGATGGACGTTCTTGTGGCAGTGCAGTCAATACGTAAGTGTAGACAGATGGGAAATGTTGCGTAGTGGGAAGCAATTTTCCTACCAATTGGAGTGATTTTTGGCTGACAGACCGATGAAATCTCTTGCCTGGTGGTTGCATAATTGACTTATTTTTCAATCCTGAAAATGGAGGCAGTACGCTTCTACCGAAAGCAGATAAACTTCAACCTGCTTGTACGGCGTCATATTCCATAAGATAATACCCTTGAGTGCTTATCCTGCAGAAATATTGTCTAATCGTTTGTCGTTATTCAAAAGTTTAAAAACTCCGTGGCTTTAGTCCGCAAGCGAACTATAGCGATGGAGCCACCGCCGCTTGTCGGCGAAGTTAAGCGCGCCACAAACATACAGGACTACATCAAAGAACCCTCTTCTCGGAACAAGGCGGCACACATTCGCCCCCGTCAAAAGAAATAACAAGAGGCACGACACGAACCTGCGTAGTTTACGAATTTTAATAGTGTCTTAACAAACCAATTATAAATACTTTAATGTATTGGAACAGCCACTGTAGTTGTAAAGACTTTAGATTTTATACTTAAGTGTATATTATTAATATTGTATGTATACATTTTAACTTTTAGAACATGTATTGTAATAATGGCTTCTAACTGTATAAGATCGAAACATGTAAGGGCATAAATAATTGAAATAGGAAAAATCTTCAGCAGTCATACTAGACAGAACTGTTTAACTTTTCGTGATTCTGTATGAAAGTTCATATAAATGTTGCTTCCTCAGGTGGTTTCACCCTGGTCTCTTTATGCAAATATTTTCTCTTCCCGACGTTTCTTTGTTACGACAGTGCCGGGCTTGTGCTGAGCATCTGGATGGTTCAGTAGTTCAGGAGGGCATGTCGACACTGGACTAGACAGTATCGTATGCTTCAAGTCATAGAACAGTTCAGAGTCATCCTTGGTGCAGAATGAGACTGCCATACCATGTTTTCCTGCACGACCCGTTCGACCGATACGATGGGTATACTCTCCTATGCTCTTAGCCATGTCATAGTTGATGACCATGGATACGTCCTTGATATCAATACCTCGACCGGCCACGTTGGTGGCCACAAGGATGTCTTTGGTGCCCGACTTGAGGCTTGCTAGTGCGTATTCTCGTTGTTCTTGGCCCTTGCCACCATGCAGTGTGCAGGCATTGTAACCATGTTCCTCTAACCCCCTTGCCAACACATCTGCCCCTTTCTGCTGATTTACGAAGATAATGACTGGAGGTGTGACACCACGTTCAAGGATCTCCAGCAACTTGCGGCTCTTGTCTGCCTCCGACAGGATGTACACCATCTGCTCTACTCGTTCTGTTGGCTTGCCAGCAGACCCAGTATAGAGAACGGCTGGGCGACGCAAGTATGTACGAGCCAGACGCTCCACTTCTGGGGGCATTGTGGCAGTAAACATGACTGTCTGTCTGTACTTTTTCTTTGAGTTGTAATTGGCCAGCAGTTTAATCTCATTTTCTGCATCCTCAGTGTCTGGCTTCAGATTTGTGACTGGCATGTAGTGTAGGATTTTCTGCACATCTGGTTCAAAACCCATGTCGATCATACGATCAGCCTCATCTAGTACAATATAGGTACACTGGTTTAGTACCAGGTACCTGTTCTCAAGCACATCAATCAGACGACCGGGTGTTGCTATCACAATCTCACATCCCATCCTGAGGCGGAAGCCCTGCTCCTCCCTGGACAATCCGCCCACCACAACCACTGTCCTGATTCCAAGTGGTTGTCCAAACTTGTTAGTCTCCTCCTCAATCTGCTGAGCCAGTTCTCGAGTGGGTGCCAAGATTATGGAGTATGGACCCTGGTCAGCATCTTCAATACGTTCAATCTTGGGCAGAGACTGTATCCACGTCAGCAGAGGAATCAGGAAGGCCAGTGTCTTACCAGAACCTGTTTCTGCCACACCAATGATATCTCGATTCTGCAGGCCAATGGGAATGGCCTGTCGCTGGATAGGAGTGGGATCAGTATAGCCAACTTTCTCAACAATCTCCAGAATCTCATTAGGAATTCCAGACTGCTTCCAGGTCCTGATTGGATCAGGGATTTGGTCACCCTTGATGGTGATATTGTATTCCTCTCGAAATATTCGCCAGTCTCTCTCCGTCATCTCATCCTTAGACTTCTCAGACCAGTGACGGTCATCCCACTTCTGTTTCTCCTCTTTCTTCTTGAGCTTCTTTAGGCGCACCTTCTCCTGCTCCTTCTGAGCCTCAGTTCGTCGTCGCTCCAGCAACTCTCCATAGAACTTGGACTGATCTCGTTTCTGGGTCTTGATGTCAATACCCGCAACATTACCTCGACCGAAGAACTGAATCTGATGCCGTTCCTTGTAGAGGGGATTATAGTCGATAGATGTGTCCTCTGAAGCATCCCAGTCAAACACAAACTTGCGGTCATTGGGCCGACGCACACGGCGTATCTTCTCGACTGGTCTTAGATAACACTCTCTTATGACCTCCACTTCCTTCTGCTTGTCCTTTGAGTACTGGCTGTCCTCCTCCTTGTCCTTATTTTCACGCTCTCTGTCCCACCTCCTAAAGCCGTCTTTGTCCCGATCCAGATCTTTGTCTGCCTTGCGCATATCATCAGATGCCTTTTTGGCCTCCTTGTCAAATTCAGCCCGCCTTTTCTTTTCTTCTTCCATCTTACGTCGTATCTCTTCTTCCTCTTGTTTCCGTTTTATCAAAGCCTCAGCTGCACGTTCCTCCTTTGTCAGAAATTTGGGCTTGCTGCGAGCGGCCTCTTCAGCCTGTTTCCTGGCAAGCAGCTCTTCGAGTGATAATGGTTCCTTCTTGGGTTCCTCCTCCTTCATGATGCTAGGTGGGATAGGGGTGCGTTTTCGGTCCCTGTGCCGATGCCTGTCTCGCTCTCGGCTTCTGCTGCGAAACTGTTCTTTCAATTTCTTAACTTTCTTCTTTCCATGGTCTTTAACTTTCTTCTTTCCGTGGTCTTTCTCTTTAGAGTGACTGCGAGACCGCTGTAGTCTCTCACGACGCTCTCTTTCCTTTTCCCTGCTACGACTACGTCGTTGTGGCTTCTTGTCCATGCCCTTAGATTAGTGTAACGTGTTTTGCCACTGAAGACTCCCGATGCCTTCTCACACTATCATTTCTAATCACGCGTTCCGGTATTCTTCTTTCCGCGTTCACGATTCGCTCGCTGCAACTGAACTGGGCGACTGTTAAAATTCAACTGTCTTCTTAGGCAGTGTAGTTCTCTTATAACCCCTCAGCCAGACAACGGAAACGCCTCGCTTCCCTCTTGCCTAGTCGCCTTGTTTACAGGTGTTGCTGGGCAACGCTGTCGAGAGTTGTTTACTGGTGTGTAGTAACCAGTGTGCTTCGGCTCTAGTCGGCACAGCATGAAGAAACACCGCGGGGAGGGGATGTTCACCGAGCGTTGCCTAGCGATGGAAGGAGTTGGGTTATGTGACGTCACTCGCGAGACGCAGAGTTCACGTGGCCCCCCACTTCCCGTTGCGTCATCCACGTCACAATATATATGATAAACAGTTTAGAAAGGAAATATGCAGTATAAATAGAGATCTTCGAAAATATGATGCTTATTCATAAAACAGACAAAATATGCATTTATATGCACCATCAAACCATGTCCAAAATTTAAGAAATGAAGTAATTCATACATATATCCAAACGAGCATACTTTCAGGTTGCAAGAAAGAAATATGCATTTGCATTAAAATCCGGTCCCTAGTTATGACAAAGGCGAATTCACGACTGCCAAACAAGTAACATTTGTTTTTAAGGGGGAAAATTTTTTGCTTATAAGGGTTCAGTTCATATTTTCTTCATTTATTCTTACGAGGTAGTTTAGTTCTGTATAAGATTTTAGGTTTTCACGGCGCCACATCCCAGAAGACGGCTTTCTTCATAGTTTAGTTCTATTTATACGTAGTCCGTTTCGATGTCAGTTTCCTGACGCTGCCGCTACGCATATGCGTAACGACAAATTAGTAACTCCCTAATATTATATTGTATCATTCTGTTGCAGTTTTCACTTAGTGACCCTATTCGTTCTTGCCAAACGTCCATATAAGAATCCTGCTAAGTATCTAGTAATCCGTTCTCAGAGCCTGGTAACGAAAAGGTAAACAGTTGCTGTTGAATGCCGAATATGCACGAAGCGATACGAATGTTCGTGTGAGGCGTGGTGATAGAGATTGTGTGGTTTTTAGAATTATTAATCTGCTTTGGTTGCAGGTAATCGCGATTTGTTTATATCAAAAGGGTTTTCATCTACCGACAGTTGATGAGCTTGAGAAGTGAGCGATTACTGTTGTCAACTGGGTACTTGGTGAGAGAACCTCGAGAATTCGTGAATAAAAATTGTGGGATGTGAGTTGGCAGTTCTGAGTAAAAGATGGAGAAGGGAATGGCCAGTTGAACAAAAGCGTGGAGGGTGAAAAAATGATTCGTTCTTTAAACTAATGAAAGGTTTAACACGTTATTGATTGAATGTGTGTTTGTAGAATTACGTATCAAGATGACGTGAAAGTATTATGTTAAGAGTGACACGTTGAACAAGCTGTTAAAGAGTCACCAGCTTGACCGAACAAAAGCAGTGTAGCCGTACTTGTGTACAGTTTATTTATGAGAAAACTTCTATCGGGTTGTATTTTACAGTGTGTGTAGCGGCATTAATACACAAGCGTGTATTTCGTGTTTAAGTTGTGAAATCCATAATGGCCGAAACCGACAAAAGGGGGATAGAATCAAGTAAGGTTCAGAGTGTCGAACATTTTACTTCGCCACAGCACACCGTAACATCACGTGTTATGCCACCACCTTCATCAGTAAGTGTAACATTCCACAGTATACATTGCGGGTGCTGGAGTTTTTTAACGGGCACAGGGTTTGTCAGAATTCTTACTGATTGATATTGACCTCTCGATGTTGGTCTGTAGTTATTATGGTGTTTATTCCAAATGAAGTGTATTTCAAAACAGCATAGTGTTCATATGCGTGCTGAGAGAGAACACCTGTGGCAACATATGAAGAATAATTATTTTGGCGTAGTTAGTGGTTATTGGAAATTAACTTTAGATGATAGCTTTTGTTTTTCTGAATGTGATAGAAATAGTGGTTATATATGTATGTATGGAAGCATAGTTACTAAATTGTTATTTGTAAGAGTGTCCTTCGGCCTGTCCTCCTCTAAATAACTGATTTTCAAATAGAATTTGTAAAGCTTTAACATTGTATCATTGCAAGCTGTAGTATACATGTACAAACTGTGTTGTACAGTAACCACTTTAAGGTGGGTATGGCCTGTAACACTATTGTAAAGTCCAGAGGAGTTGATGTATTCAAGAAACTTTACAGTCACTTAGATATATGGCTTTAGAATTGCAGTTGCGTGAAGAAAGTTCATTTTGCAAGTTGGTGAGCAGAAATTCACTATAGTCTATTATGTTAATAGGTTATAGGCATCATCATTAGCCTGCTTTCTTTGTTTTGAAAAAATAAAAAGGAGTCCTATGGGGTCACCTTGCTGTCTGTATATCCCACATAACTTTTGAAAGCCAGAAGAGACAGCTATTACAATGCTGTAAAGAGAAATAAAGCTGTCCCTGTACCAGACCATGGAGGGCCATTGGGTTGTGAGACATCGAGGCTCCCACATTTTTCTAGACAGTTGGCTCGCAGATGGCGGTAAGGTTGTCAGGCTTATGCGCTGGCCACCTTTAACCCCCAGGAAGATTCCTGGTACTCATTTCTGTTAGAGGCTGAGTCGACCCCAGGGCCATACTGTGGCTGGAAGGACTAGGTCAATTAAGAAATTCAGTGACCTTATTGGGAATCGAATCCATGGCCTTCAGGCTTGTAGCATAGTGCCTCAACCAACTACTCTACCGTGATACTGTATGAACAGATATGTGCCATGGCATGACACCTGAAAGCCAAAATAGTACTGTCAGAGAGGTGCTGTGAAGACAGACAGTGGCTGGATAATTGGGTCTTCCAACTCTATGGTTGTCCTGTGTATGTAACTTTAGGTTTGACCAGAGAGAAAACACGGTCTCTTAACAGTTTTTCTGTTAGGCTACTTCTGCTGTGTGTGTGTGTGTTAATCTGTTCATGTATCCCACATAATGTTGGTAAGCAATGGCTTGTTAAACAGGTACCCACAGTAACAAATACACATACAACAACAGATCAGTTGTTAGATGCATCATTAGAGGAAAGTGGTCAGTCAGTTCTTTACAGAACTTCTTGTTATGTGATGTGTGAGATACAATATATATCTGGCAGTGAAAACTATAATACATGCAGGATATATGATTTGTGTTTATTGATATGTGTTGATGGTGTGCTTATTGATTTGCAGAATGCTGTACCTCGACCCTCAACACATGTGGCACCCCATTCTTTAATTACCCCCCAGACACCTGTAACAGGAGATCCTGGATTGGTTCCCACACTTCAGTAAGTATACTTGAGTCTAGACCAGCATCTCTTTTGTAGCCATGACAGCGGTAAAGCTTGTCAGCCTTATGCTCTGGCCGCCCTTAACCCCCCCCCCCTCAGGAAGATACCTGGTACTCATTTCTGTTAGAGGCTGAGTCAACACCAGGGCGATTAGGTTAGTTGAACAGATCCACCTCATTGGGACTCAAACCCATGACCAACTACACTGCTGTGTGCCCCACATAAAATATTGTGTCAGAAATTTCCTGGATTGTCAAATTGGTATTTATATATGTAATTGTACTTGTCCTAAAGTAGGAGGGAGGAGAGAGAGATTGAACAAGAAACTAGTTAGACCAACAGAAAGTTTTTAGTTATACCGAAAAGAAGACACAGAAGTCACATTTTAGAAAATATTAATATATCTGTGATAAAATAAATATAATTTGATACCAACTTTAGTGCCAACTTTAGCAGATGGAGGGTGTCGCGTGCTCAGCGCAATGAATCCCCACGGCTGTTAATCTTGCTTTTCTAGATGGTAGCTGCCATTTTCTTGAAATAGGTCATCCATTATCATGAGGCTGAGTGGACAACTTTTGAGACCCACTACTTCTCAGAAAATCTATTAGCGCCAGGAATCGAATCCTGACCTCTGGATCTGTAGCCACCAACTCTGACCATAGACCACAGAGTTCTTTTTTTGTTTGATGATTAAGATATGTGGACTGGTGTAAATTAAGTCTTGAACCAGGAATGGCCCATGACCCACTGGATGAAGAAAACTCCTTTAGTTGCTCAGAATGTGAAATACGAGTATAATGGCTCTGATCTAATATTTACTGCTGTTCAGTTAGAGGCAGGTAATGATCTTAGTTGCCACATGATTTGCTTTAATCATTGGTTCAAATCATGCTCAGAATGTTTCGGTTTTTCTTCATTTTCCTTTGTTTTCTGGGTAGTATCTAAGGGTTCCTGTGTGTTGAAATGATGGAGGTCGGCTCATAATGTGCTAAAGCTGCAAAGTAAGTGGAAAAGACTGGCCGAGCGATAGCTCAAGTGGTTAGTCGCTGGCTTCCCACCGCGGCAGCCCGGGTTCTATCCCAGGTCTGGTCAAGTGGGATTTGTGGTAGACAAAGTGGCACTGGGGCAGGTTTTTTCCGAGTACTTCGATTTCCCATGCCAATCTTCATTCCACCAATTGCTCCACAAAGACCCTCACCTATCATCTGGGGCTGGTACAGTAGGCCAGAAGTGGCCGCAGTACAAGGGACTTAGTCCCACCCCACTTAACAATAAAAAAAAAATAAGCGGAAAAGACTGGTAATTTGCAGAGCTTCAGGCATGATAGCTCGGTTTATATAATGGTTAGGCTGTGGGCTCAGCATTTGAGGAGCTGGTGTTTGATTTTTGGTAGGGTCAGCTCTGGGTCCCACCCACCTTCCTATACTTTGGGTACAGGGGCGTGTTTTACCATCTGTATAACGTGACAGGGAAATGAAGCTTGCTGGTTAAGAATGGTGGAGCTGTACCTCTGCTCCCCCTTAGTCGTCATGGTGTAGTACTTAACTAAGTGAAGCCCAGGGATAACTTTACCCATACTTTTATGCAAACTATAGGATAGTGTAAGCCATCAATCAGACAAATGTGTTGAATAAACTGTTTTTCATTTCATATAGGAAAAAAGTAGGGCTGGGATCATCATATTGTCCCCCTCCCTTCCCCCCCCCCAAATATTTTACTAATTTTTGCAGAATTTAATATGATCAATACAGAGGTCATCCCAGCCTTGTATTTGATTAACCTTTCAGTTACTTACTTACTCATGCAGCTGAGCCCTTCTGGAGGAGCTGCCAATTCTGCAGCTACTCGAAAATTTCCCAGCATTTTATGGAACCCAAATGTTCATTACCATGTTCACAAGAGCTCTCCACTGGTCCCTATCCTTAGCCACATCAAACCAATCCATACCATCTTATCCTATCTCTCTAAGATGCATTTTAATATTGTCCACGCACCTATGCCTTGGTTCACAGGTTTCACATTACTTGATTTAATGACAGTCATTAATGAATTGGCACTAGGCATGTGAAACTGGGCAAAAAAAGGTAAAGCTGTCCCTGTAACAGGCTGGGGAGGCCCATAGGGTTGTGAGAGGTTGAGGTTCCCACATTTTCTAGACAGTCGGCTCGTATATGGCGGTAAGGTTGTAAGCCTTACACATCGGCTGCCCTTTACCCCCAAGAATGTTCCTGGTACTCATTTCTGTTGGAGGCTAAGTCGACCCCAGGGCCATAGTGCGGCTGGAAGGATTAGGTAAATTGAAAAAATCCGCTCATCGGGATTCGATCCAGCAAAGTGCCTCAACCAACCATGCTACTGCGTGCCCCTTGAAACTGGGTATGGAAAATAAATTATTGATTAGATAATGTTTGTAAGTCAAAAATCATGAATACAGCTATGATGGCAAGAGTGAGATTGATATAATAAATTTAATGTAGACAGAATCACTACTTGAGAAATATGTGCTTTACAGAAATTATGTGTAATGGTAATAATAGTAATTTGATACTGTTTAAGATATTTACAGTTGGAAGTAGTAATAAAATATATAATTGAAGTGGAATTCAATCATGTTGACATCTGTACTAAAGCCCAGAATGCCAGCTTAATGTATTTCATTGCTACACTACAAATTTATGTTACCTAAATATAATATTAACAACACAAGATGTGTACAAAAGCAAATCTGTAGTAAGAAAGCAGTCTTGATGAGTCCTCAGATATCCTGTCTAGTTAGGATTTTGACCCAATGTGAACCCCCCATTACACATTGCACTTCACAGAGCAGAACCCTTGGAAAACTGATAGTTGCTCAGCTAGTCAATAAAAATTCCCTGCCTTTACAAAGCCAAGGGTTCATTACTGTGTTCACACAAGCCTATCAAGTCTGAGGTCGTGTATCACATTTCTTAAGGTGAGAGAATTTAGCTCTTTGCCGAGCCCCCAAGCTGAAGGATCAGCTCTTGTTGGCTGCCCACAACTGTTAATGCATCATAATCAAAATTGCTATCCGTATCTTGCGGTCATTTGCATCTGCAGGAGCTGTGATTGCTCAGTCGGTATAGTGACATGCTGTAGGCTGGGTATTGCGGGTGCAATTTCTTGTAGGGACAAGAGATTTTTCTCCCCGGTGTCCAAACTGTCGCCAGAGTTCAACCACCCTCCTGTCTAATGGGTACCAGGGGCTCTTTCCCCTGGGGGCAGTTTATGTAGCAAGGTATGAAGGTGAATACTCACCTCCATCTAATACTGAAATCAAGAATAATGGATCTATACGTCCACTCCCCAGACATCTTTGTGGCATGGTGCTTAATTAATTAATCACGGACAACATCCATCTGCAACCTGATGATCTGTGCTATGATGATAAGGGTTACACTGAACATGGACAGTTTTTTATATTTTTGCAGAAATGTGGTCTCAACGGTGAACTTGGCCTGCCCGTTGGATCTGATGAAGATAAACTTTCGTACCCGTAATTCGGAGTACAACCCATCGAGGTTCTCGGGTATTGTTATGAGGATACGAGAACCACACACTACTGCCCTCCTGTTTAGGTCAGGTAAAATGGTTATCACTGGAGCCAGGAATGAAGCTGATTCCCGATTAGCAGCTCGAAAATATGCTCGCATCATACAGAAGCTTGGATTTCCGGCAAGTATCATAACAGTCTTATAAGAGAGGTATTAGAACCCTTTAACAGAAGATCATTGAGTTAGATATTAACATATATTAGATATTAAACATTTTCAGAATTTATGAAACTGTCATTTTCTGTTTGCGGCACCCAGTAACATGGTTGAGGCACTATGCAACAAACCAGAAGGTCATGGGTTCAAGTCCCGATGAGGTCACTGAATTTTTCAACTGACCTAATCCTTCCAGCCGAACTGTGGACGTGGGGTTAACTCAGCCTCTAACAGAAATGAGTACCAGAATATTCCTGGGGGTAAAGGGCGGCTGGCACTTAAAGCTGACAACCTTACCGCCATCTCTGAGCTGATTGTCTAGAAAATTTGTGAGCCTCAATGTCTCTCAACCCTATGGACTTCTACAGCCTGTTAGACAGATAGTGTTAGCTTTCTAAACAGCTGGCTCACTGGTGTTGGTGAGGTCAGCTTTATGTGCCAGCTAGCAGCCTTTTACCCCTCAGGAAGATTCCTGGTACTCATTTCTGTTAGAGGCCGAGTCTACCCCAGGGCCATAGTGCGGCTGGAAGGATTAGGTCAATTGAAAAATCCAATGACCTCATCTGGAATCAAGACCATGACCTTCTGGCTTGAAGCATTGTGCCTCGGCCAACTTTGCTACTGCTTGGTTCAACCTTATGTAGTAACATATGAAAGGATGTATAGTTATATATTCAGGATTATACTGAAGCAATTAGTGTACAAATATTTCATTTTGGAGAAGCATGTTGGGTGTTATATCATTCTTTAATGCTTTAAATATTCCTTTCCAGGTACAGTTTTTGGATTTTAAAATTCAGAACATTGTTGGAACATGTGACGTGAGGTTTCCTATACGAGTGGAAGGCCTCAACCAAGTACATGGACAATTCAGCAGGTGTGTGGTTGGAAAACTAGATCAGTTTTTATAGATGCTTTCGGAGCCTTCAGAAAGCAGCAACACATGTATGAAGGGGTATGATTGGTATTGAGTGACATTGTTTACTGCCTATATCATAAAGAGAAGAGACTCCTAGGGAAGTAAAAGGGTAAAACTATCCATATAACAGGCTGTGGAGGCCCGTAGGGTTGTGAGACGTCGAGGCTTCAACATTTTAAAGACATTGGGCTCTCAGATGGTCCTGAGGTAGTCAGCCTTACACGCCCACCATCCTTTACCACTAGGATGATTCCTGGTACTCATTTCTGTTAGAGGCTGAGTCAACCCCAGGGCCATAGTACATGATATAAATGAGGTGAGTGCAAGAGGGATTGAAAACAAGATGCCGAGGAGAATATTTATCCCTAAGAATGTAACAGTAGATAAGAAGGTTTCAGGGTGGCTAAAATCAATAACTTCTCGAGATATGATCTATGTCAGTTAGTTAAAAGTTACTGAGATTACAGGGACCATTTCACACCTGATGGTGACAGAGGCGGTCTCTGAAATGTTAGTGATTTTTAACCAGCTGACATAACTGATAGCCTGAGAAGATTTTATCGCAGTAACAGGAGGCTGGAGAAAATTACATAATTAAGAGCTTAGAAATTTGAGCTCTGCTGATTATAATTTCATTAGTGATGCTTAGATAAACTAGGATGAGTAAGGTGACTTATGCATGGGAGAGATGGGAAATGCATATAAAATTTTGATCAGAAAACTGAGGGGTAAGGAACCATTAGGAAAATGGAAGTGTAGTTGGGGAGTATAATATCGATCATAAAGATATGGTGTGCATATGTTGATTTTATTAATTTCTCTTAGGATAGGGCTGGTTTGTGGGCTCTTGCAAACAGTAATGAACTGTAGGATTGCCTGAAAGATGGGCAGTTTTTTGGCTGTGAGCAAGGAGTTCATTATTTGTTGATGCCTCACTAACTGGGTGTCACTTGAATCAGATTCTTTTGTTTGGAATAGTGATTTACATCTGTGCTTACAATGTTAACATGCTTCAGCTCTGTTATGTTACAACGTACGGTTCATATCACAGTGCTGCGTTATATAAATCCAGGCTTTGGGTGTTAAAGCAGGACTTGAACAGAAAACCAGTTGCACAGAAGTATTAATTTCTCACCGAAACATAGAATTTTGCAGCTGCTCTTGAGAAATCATGTCATAATCAAGCACTTATTCCATTGTCGGCGCCAGGGTATGTGAATGGCCAGGATTTGATACCTTGCAGGAGCAAGATGTTTCTCTTCTCCATGGTATCCATTCTGGCCCTGGAAGCCACCCAGCCTCTTATCCAGTGGATATCGGGTGCAGTTTCCTAAGGGGCAAAAGGAGGAGGACCTGAAGCTGATCACTTACCTCCCTCTGGTGCCAAGGTCAAGAGTGGTGGACCTGTACTTCCACTCCCCCATATGTCTTCATGACATAATTAATTAAGCACAAGGTTGGCTTTATCAACTTTGCCATGTAGTAGTTTATCGTGTTTATAGAGGAGGCTGTCTTTTTGCATCGAAAGAGCAGAAGTAATGAAACCTTGATTGTCATCATATAGTATGGTTTCAAGAAGTTATTTTTGGCTGTAAAGTATCTCAGGAAAGCAATTTGTAATCTATAGAATGAATGTTGTGTTCGACTGGTTAGTACATCTGCTTGGTATTTACAAGGCTATGGGTTGAAATCTCAGTCCTGAGAGTGACAACCATGACTGAAGTTTTGTATAGTTACACAAATGCCGCCTATACAAAGTTATACTTTTTCGTTCTAAGGGAATACTAGTGTAATAAACTCAGTGGCTTTTAGTCCACAAGCAAACTATACTGACCTAGTGACTGCTTCAATAATTATACAACCACTTCCATCCACATAATCTCCAGTTTATTACACTTTAATCCTACTTTCTAATGCCAAATAACCTTACCAGTTGGAAGTGTTGTCAAGTAAACCAAGATTAAATTAATAAATAGGATTAAATAGTTAAAAGTTAATTCATATCTTTTAAAGTAACATAGTCTCCTGGTAGTATTTATGCTGACTGCTAAAGATATTTCTTTTGCTTGATGTAAGTGTTTCTATTTGCTTTAGATATGTATCTTTTAAATCTTTGCTATGCTTAACCTACTGAAATGTAGAGTGGTTGTATAAATTAACTATAATATATTGAGGTCATTAACTAGCCTTATAACATCAGTGACTTAAGTAAACTACATGAACTGTAGTTTTCTTGAGCAGGTAATAATAGTCACTCAGGTACTTAAAATTTACAGACTTCTATGGAACCAAAGTTTCTTTATCATGTTCACAACAGCCTGCCACTGGTCCCTATCCTGAATATTTAAAATGGTGTGACAGAGGTAAGTCTGAAGGTTTCTGATATTTTTTTTATTAATAATTTGGGCATTGTCCATTGTCTCAGTTTTTCAGACCACAGTGTTTTGGATATAGGCACTGTTTTGAAGATGGGATGTAACAATAGCTCAGTATAAGTTCACCAACGTTTCAAAGGGATATAGTGCTTCCTTCTTCTGGGTAAAAGAGTAAGCTGGGCAAGTAGCCAGAAGAAGCCACATCATTACAGCTTCTCAGTACTGTTTATACTCACTACTATGAGAAGCTCAAATTTAATGTGGTTCTGTGTCATTTGTCAGGTAATGGTAAAGTAAGGAGTCCTATTGGCTTGAGAGAGAGAGAGTCTCAAGACTTAGACAAGGGTAGGTATGATTTATTGGCCT
Source organism: Cryptotermes secundus (assembly GCF_002891405.2). Lineage (NCBI taxonomy): Eukaryota > Metazoa > Arthropoda > Insecta > Blattodea > Kalotermitidae > Cryptotermes > Cryptotermes secundus. The sequence goes on from NW_019739237.1 coordinate 350,045, forward strand.
GTTTTTTGGGGGGTGGGCGGTTTTTTTTTTTGTGAGTATCCTAGAATATATGGCATTGAATGATAGGATAATTGGAAAGGATTTGGATTAAAGCACTTGCAACCTATTCAAGCTACTATCGAAGCATTTTGCTTGAGGGACGGGAAGACCACAAACAAATTTTTCACTCGAGGTACTCACTGTCTGAGCTGAGATTCAAACTCAGCCCCTATCAGATGCAGATCCAGACTGTTAGCACTAAACAAATCAACTTGATGAATAACTTAGTTTATCATGTTCCCCAAAGAAGGAAACAACTGGATTCTTGAAGCACTGTGGGTTGAAAAAAAAAAAGCTTGTGCTGAATAATGTCTAAAATGTCAGCCATGAATGGTGTGGCTGAGGATTGAATGAAATATTGAAGTGTGTCTTTAAGGGCCGCGTCATAGCTGAAGAGGTTAGTCACTGGCTTCCCACCGCGGCAGCCCAGGTTTGATCCCGGACCTGGTCAAGTGGGATTTGTGGTGGACAAAGTGGCACTGGGGTAGGTTTCCTCCTAGTACTTTTGTTTCCCCTGCCAGTCTTCATTCAGCCAAATTCTCCATCATCATAATCCCCTGGGACAGGTACAATAGGCCATCAGCGGCCGCCGTCCCGAGTGGACCCAACTGGACTCCACCCCCCACTATGCGAATTAAAAAAAAATAATTAAGTGTATGTTTCTTTACAGCTATGAGCCTGAACTTTTTCCTGGTCTAATTTACCGTATGGTGAAACCAAGAGTAGTGCTACTTATATTTGTGAATGGCAAGTTGGTTATGACAGGTAAGAAAATATTACACGATTAGTAGCTATAGTTGTTAGATTTTTAGCTGTTTTTCTTATTGTACTGCAAGGATATTGGAGAATAAGTAGATAGGAATCTGTACTACCTTTGAATGGATAGAAGTTAATGGAAATTAGCACAAGGCATTACTTACTTACTCACTCATTCACTGACCGACCGACTGACTGACTGATGGAGCTGAGCCCTTCTTGAGGAGCCGCCAATTCTGCAGCTACCCAAGAATTTCCCAGCATTTTATGGAACCCGAAGATTCATCACCGTGTTCACAAGAGCCCTCTGCTGGTCCCTATCCTGAGCCAGATCTATTAGAACAAAACATTAAAGATTGTTATTTCAGGGATGTGACCAGGAGATTCCTTCTGTAGCGCATAAGAGATGCATAAAGTCATTAAAAAATATATATATTTTTTTATTTAAAAGATTCAAGTATATACAAAAATGGCCCAGGCTGCCCTTCTGGGACTCTGTAGCACATTCTTATAAACATCTTATTCTATCATAGCGGTCATCCCGCGATTTTTGAACATCTCTCTTAACTCTGTTAATATTACTGTTACTATGAATACACTTTTAATATTTTGTGCATATATTTATTTTTTTAAATGACATTAGGAATTTTGTTTATGAAGTAACAGACGCCTTGCACAAATCTTTTTTCTTCTAGCCTTAAGAGCTCTGTAACTGACTTCGGGTATGCAGAATTGATCTGTGCTACAATCTGGTGGGAGGAAACTCATCTTCATAAAAAATACATTTTATCACTCATTCACTCACTTCCTTCTCTAATGCAACACAGGACTGTTCACAGTCTCTCCTTTATTTTAAAATGCCATTAAAATCACATTTAATTACATGTTTCAGCTTTACAAGGCTGTCTTCAAGCAGTCGTTCACCAGTTGAAACTGCCACACTGCACTGGTTCGTATGTTAATGCACCCCATGCTATTCCATATTGTCGTTCGCACTAAAATGTGTTTGTCTGAGAATGAACACACACTTCTCACTCAGCGTTATTTTCGTTTTGTGGCATTCATGTTCTGCGCCCTCTGTGCATAATTCTCACTAGTCAGCAGCCTCTCTCTTGTATTCATATGAATTGGTGCAGTGTGGCAGTTTCAGTTGGTGAACAGTTTGCCTGAAGATGGCCTTGTGAGGCTGAAGAATGTTGCAATTAAATGTGATTTTAAGGGCATTTTAAAATAAAGGAGAAATTGTGAATGGTGTTGGGTTGCATTAAGAGATGGAAATGTGTGAACGAGTGATAACATCAACGCAAGAGGATGATGAAATATAATATTATTAAATACATTATAGTTACGTGGGACAAACAGTTCAATCGCTCACTTATCATATACTGGTTGGTTGTAGTTTAAAATAAGCCTGCACACAAATTGCCAAGTGTCATAAGTTAAGTTTAACACAGTTTTTAAAGTAGGGCTGGTGTTTACTAAATTGGCTGCTTCTTTGGGGGAGGAGGGGTTCTTGTGATTTCATCGTGACTTTTCCATTAAGTTACATTTTTCCTAATAGGAAATTTGTGCTTACACAAGTTTACCTTACCTGAAATTTGTCCAGATGCGTCTAGTGTGTTACTATGGGATTGGGTGTATGCAGTGGTTAGGGGAGTAAGCTGCTAAGGTTTTCACACTTATAAGGCAAGTCCATTAATTTAATTCTTATGTGTTTTCTGGTTTTAGGAGCAAGAACGCGAGAAGACTTGCAGGAAGCTCTTGACAACATTTATCCCATATTAAGGAGTTATAAGAAACAGTGAAAAAATATATTTATGGAGAGTAATGTGTCTGCCTTTATATATCCAACGGATACTAAAGGGTTTTTCCCTGGTGGAAGCTGACATCATCTCCATCCAGTTATGAGCATAAGAACAAGTGGACTGTACCTGCAGTCTCCCATTTGTATTTGTGGTGTGGTCGTACGGGGATGTCTTCACTGATATTTTTATAAAAATGGTTTATTTGTTTCATGTGGTGATATCTGTGTTTTAGGTTGGTTTAGCAAACAGTGGACTTCAAGACTAACCAAAGGGAAATCTTAAAAATATGGATTCAGATGGTGATTTCCTGGGTTATGCCATTGTACAGTCTCAAGAATGGTTATGGATATTTAGAAAGACGCTGCTCTTTCTTTGCAGATTGCAGTGTAGATTTTAACCACCATGAAAACATATCTTTAAAATATAGGACGTTTGATAGATACTGACTTGGGTTCATTGAATTTTAACATTAAATTGAGGAACATTAAATGGGGATTCTGCTACAAAATATAAAACATTTCCTTCCTTCCCCTCGGCGCTACAGGTCAGGGTGAGCTTTGGACTCATGAACAATCTGCCTCCATTCTTCTCTACATCTATGCGAGGCCGATCATCTGATTTCTGAACAATTTAATTTTTACAGTGTGAGGTTGTTAGCCTCATGCCCAACACCCAACCTGGAGGACTGGGGTGTTCCTCTTCATCTGGCTCCAACCCCTTGACCTGTCTGGCATGGGTGACTACCAGTAGCTACACTACTGTCAGCATAGCTCTCAGGATCACTCAAACTCCACCACCACAGTACGGTGGGATCCCCATCAGTAGGGAATATAGGACATTGTTACTGAAAATGTACCTGATGTCTGATGTAGTTGTTAGTCTAAGATCTCCAATATTGTAATGTAATATATGTTTATATTCATAATTAAGTCTTGTATGGACCTTTGTTTTCTTACATACGTGCAGTAGCTACAGCCAGTCAGTATACCCACTACGCTATTCCCGCTCCTAATGCAACCTAAGACTGTTTACAGTCGCTCCTTTATTTTAAAATTCCCTTAAAATCGCATTTAATTGCAACATGTTTCATCCTTACAAGGCCATCTTCAGGCAATTTTTCACCAACTGAAACTGCACTGTATATAACGGATGGTGAATTTTTTAATAGTTCTGCATTGGTGGTAGTTGTATTTGTAATGATAATGGGTACTGGCCTCATTGTATGAACATTGTGTGCAAGTTTTTTGTATATGTTACAATAAAAACTTAAAATCCATTAATACCTGTTCTTTATAATAAAACCTAGATATCCGTAAGCATAGTGTTAGTATTTCCTTGTGATAGTGTGAAGTTAACTGCTACTATTGGTAAGAACATGAATTAAAGTTTATAAGCTCTATTATTTTCTGCTCTTCTCAGTAAAAACCATTTCTTAACCACATTTCTGTTTGAAGTATTTCATTCTGATTTTTGTCACTATGAATACCCCATATTGTACATGCTTGGAATTTTGTGCAAAGTAGATAAAAACGTCATGTGGTGATCATGTCTGTCCATCTGTGACATAGTAGCAGCCCCCAAACCACTAGACTTAGAGAATTATATAGAATGTTGATAGGCAGTGAAGATTTTAGCCATTTTGATAGTAAAGCTTACTGCATATAGTGTAATTAAGGAACACACTCATTTATTTCATAAACAATTAAAATTTGGTGACATCTGATGAGAGAGAATGTACTATTGTGTGCTTACTTTAATTTGCAGCCATATTGGACGATTACAGTGCCCAATTTATAATGATTCCTAAGCTTTTCCATGTGTCATAAATTATTGTTAATTTTTATTTTAATTCTGTATAAGGGATGTTTGCTAACCACCTCTGTGGTATAGTGGTCAGAGTTCCTGCCTACAGATCCAGAGGTCTGGATCCGATTCCCGGCACTACCAGATTTTCTGAGAAGTAGTGGGTCTGGAACGGGGTCCACTCAGCCTCTTGAGGAGTGCCCAATTTATATGATGCCTAAGCTTTTCCATGTGTCATAAATTATTGTTAATTTTTATTTTAATTCTGTATAAGGGATGTTTGCTAACCACCTGTGTGGTCTAGTGGTCAGAGTTCCTGCCTACAGATCCAGAGGTCTGGATCCGATTCCCGGCACTACCAGATTTTCTGAGAAGTAGTGGGTCTGGAACGGGGTCCACTCAGCCTCTTGAGGAGTGCCCAATTTATATGATGCCTAAGCTTTTCCATGTGTCATAAATTATTGTTAATTTTTATTTTAATTCTGTATAAGGGATGTTTGCTAACCACCTGTGTGGTCTAGTGGTCAGAGTTCCTGCCTACAGATCCAGAGGTCTGGATCCGATTCCCGGCACTACCAGATTTTCTGAGAAGTAGTGGGTCTGGAACGGGGTCCACTCAGCCTCTTGAGGAGTGCCCAATTTATATGATGCCTAAGCTTTTCCATGTGTCATAAATTATTGTTAATTTTTATTTTAATTCTGTATAAGGGATGTTTGCTAACCACCTGTGTGGTCTAGTGGTCAGAGTTCCTGCCTACAGATCCAGAGGTCTGGATCCGATTCCCGGCACTACCAGATTTTCTGAGAAGTAGTGGGTCTGGAACGGGGTCCACTCAGCCTCTTGAGGAGTGCCCAATTTATATGATGCCTAAGCTTTTCCATGTGTCATAAATTATTGTTAATTTTTATTTTAATTCTGTATAAGGGATGTTTGCTAACCACCTGTGTGGTCTAGTGGTCAGAGTTCCTGCCTACAGATCCAGAGGTCCGGATTCGATTCCCGGCACTACCAGATTTTCTGAGAAGTAGTGGGGTCTGGAACGGGGTCCACTCAGCCTCATGAGGATAACTGAGGAGCTATTTCAAGGAAGTAGCAACTCCAGCCTAGAAAACCGAAATTAACTGCCATGGGAATTCGTTGTGCTGACCATGGGACACCCTCTATGCGCTAAAGTTGGCATTAACTTCGCCGACAAGTGGCGGTCGCTCTGTCTGTATAGTTCGCTTGTGGACTAAAACCAAGGAGTTTTTTTTAATAAGGGATGTTTGCTATATGTTTTGGTTTTTAAACTGTACTGAGTAATTAACAAAGCCTGCTGTACATAAGGTCATAAATTAATTTTTATGAAATCTTTGTGCTCACATTAATGTGAAAATAGTGCTTTCTTTTCCAGTGACATCTATGATGTGTTTGTGGGAGTGGTTTGTCATGTAAATATCTTCCATTGATAAGCTTCAAATTGATGTTGACCAATCACATTACCTTATGATATATGAACTATTAATGTTACATACTGTTGGATGAATTTTGTTAGCATAATTAAGAAATATGTCTTGGGAAGAATTTGGGAGAAAGCAGTTATGGTTGATATTAAAGTTAACTGTATTGCAGAATTTTGCCTGGAGATAAAACTCCATTTAATCTTTGGGTCAGAATTCTGCATTGTACTTGCTTAATGTAAGTTCTGTTGTGTTAGCCTGCATGTAGAAAGTGTTAGAAATATGGAATAGATTCATTGTGTTACCTGGTAAGTGGGGTAAATGAATGATAAGAAATAATCTTCAGTTTCATAAACATCTGTTTTGAACACTTTCTTGTTTGAATTTATTTATGGCCCTAGCAGTATTAAGAGATTTTTCTTTCTTTCCCGCAGTGTCTAGATTGACTCGGGTTCACCCAGTTTTGTATTCAGTGGGTGTTGGGAAGTCTTTCTGCGGGGACAAAGTGACTGGGCTGTGACTGTTGATTGCATGTAACAGCAAGTGTAGCTATTACCTCTGCTCCCTCCTGTATGTGTTTAATTAAATGAGGACAACTTTATGTTTTATCCTTTGCCTTTGCTGACTGTTTTCAAAAACTTATTAAACAATTCAACAAATATATTCAAGTAGCCAGAGATTACTTTGAGCAGAAATAATATAATTTTTTATTTCTTTACATTTGTATTTGTTTCTTCACAACAGTCAAGGAACTTTATTTCCAGACCTTGTAAGAAAGAACACATGCTCAGCAGCAACATGTTTCCATGTGTATGAGTGACTATAGACGGGGTTTGGATTGATGATCGGAATTATTGGAATCTTTGATACAGCATGTGTCCATACTGTACAATTAAGTACTACTACACATATGCACTCACCCTAGTGTCTACAGTCATGTTGCTCGGTAGTGGCTTCCAACCGTGGATGTACTTCTTGCTGTGTATTCTCAAACTATCTCTGGCCTCAGTCGCCAGTTTCTAACAACAGCTCACATCGACTGTACCCCTACAGTTCTCTAACTCAGTCACTCGCCAACCAACTAACTCAGCTCAACTGACTGTCACTCAAAGTCACATTGCGACTGATGGTCAGTGAGTCTGTCTGTCTTGGTGTCGAGCCAGCTTGCGACTAACAGTCAGTGAGTCTGTCTGTCTTGGTGTCGAGCCCCAGCTGGGGCTCATGATGAGGTTTCTTCTTGTATGAAAGTTACTGTCCTGTCCTTGTGGTGCTCCCTCACTGACGAGAGGTGGGGTCTGTCAATTGTCAGTCATAGTCGGTAATATTAAGTCCATTATCAGTATGTACACTTATTTACAAATTGACTCTTAGTATCTACTCTTATGTACAATATACACAAGGCCTCTTGTCAGTCCAGGCTCAGTACAGCAGATTAAGCTTGACCGCCGCCAAGTTTAAGCTTCTTATACTTTCTGTGTCGGGCTTCACCTTGTCCAATATTGCCAACATTTTCGTTATCACGATTTTGTATGACTTCTGCTTGTCCCCTGCATAATTTTGTTATATAATGATATACATACTTGACTGTCACTGCCGGTCACTGTAGCCGAGCGGTCTAAGGCATGCACAGTCTGCGCTCGCTCAGAAGCCGAGATCGTGGGTTCGAATCCCACTCAGGGCATGGATGTTTGTGTGCGTTTTTCTGTGTTTGTCTACAGGTAGAGGCCTTGCGACGAGCTGATCACTCGCCCAAGGAGTCCTACCGAATGTGTAAGATCTAGAAAAACCGAAGCGAACGGAGTTCATGGAGGTAGGCCTAGGCCCACTGGGGCTGTAATGCCAAGGGGGGGGGGGAACGTGACTGTCACTAACTATTTTGCTTATAACATCTCGGAACTGACCGAACAGAAAACACCGCCTCATTATTTCTGTGCAAGTGTCGATTGCGAGGTCGTTACTTAGCAACGGTTGTTGTATAGCTGCTGCGTTCGCGGTTGTTGCCTAGCAACAAGCCACACTGTATAAAGCCATTCCTTTATAATATTGCCTGTGCCTTCTGATGATGGCCGTTAATGACCGGAACATTAGTTATACTTGATGGAGTTGTGCTACTTACCTGTGCCTCTGCAGTCCTCTTATAGCCTTGCCATTCAAGTACGTACTCCAGGTACTGACAGCGGAGTAAAATAACCCGAAGAAAATGTTTGGATCACTGAGAGTTAAGCGAAAGAAAGGACTTCGTGTAGTGTCGAGGTTAGGGATGAGTAGAACTGCACACTCTCTCTCTCGTACTCTTCATTGTGTGGAGCGTAAACACAGATTTACAGGGTTCCGACAGATGAACAAAATGCCGGTATACATCAGTGGAAACTTCAGAGGGTTGAGGGAAGTTACGTAGTAGAGAACCAGGGAATGGGGTACAGGAGCCAGACGAATCCTATATAACGCCATTAGATTTATGGGATTGCCAAAGTATTTTTTTTAAGCCGGCGACTGTGCTTTTTGGTAGAACTAGTGGCGTCTGATAGGGATAGCTCTGGTGGTGAATATTGAAGGGTAGAGGGGTGGGGTGGCGCCTTGTTGTCGGATAACATTGGGGCAAGGGATGCTCAGAAGCAGGCATCTATAAAAACACGAGGTTCAGTAACCTCTGTTTGTTTGCTTCGTTCTTACAGAATTCAACTGCGTACCTTGTTCAGACTTTGTTACAGTAATAACTGTTTCCTAAGGTCTGAAGACGGAGTGACTCTGCCGGCGAAGCGATGGGAGGCTAGACGTCTTCATGGCGTCGTGTTTAATTAATGAACCAGAAGGACATCTTTACCTTACTGTCTTACGGTGAAGGTCTTTGAAACTGTCTGACGTATTTTGTGCGGTGTTTGTTCAGACTGGTCCCCAAGCATATCTCGTAACTTCCTTTGTGGAACTTTCTGTTGAATGCATAAAATATCTTTTAGGGCGCGTCATCGTGATATACAGACGTAGTTGTTACGTCATCAGTAGAAAGTTATTAGATCATATTTTCAACGTACGGTGGGAAACTAAATTACCATACCGGAAATCTTAATTGGTGCATTACAAATCCAATTTTTGTTGTTAATGTGCTCTGTGGTGTAGTGGTCAGAGTTCCTGGCTACAGTACAGATGTCCCGGGTTCCATTCCCGGCGCTATCAGATTTTCTGAGAAGTAGTGGGTCTGGGGCGAGGTCCACTTAGCCTCATGAGGATAATTGAGGAGCTATTTCAAGGCTGCTGTGTAGAAAACCGAAATTAATGACCGTGGGTATTCGTTGCGCTGACCACGCGACGCCCTCTATCTGTAAAAGTTGGCACTAACTTCGGCAACAAGCGGCGGTCGCTCGGTCGGTGTAGTTCGCTTGCGGACTACAGGCCACGGAGTTTGTATGTTTGGTATATTTTCTTACGTTTAAAATTTTAATTTTTTCTTCCCTCGAATATTCAGAGGTGACAGGTACCGTGTTGGTTTCTCTTGACTGCCGGCGCCCGTTGCTCTTTTAGCTTAACGCGCTTAAAAACCTGAACACTTAATGTAAACCTGAACGCTAAGAAGTTTAATTTTTCTTCCATACTTGCATGCAATATGTGCTGTATTTTTATTAATTTCAGACTCTTAAAAACCTGAACACTCGTAAGAAACATAAACGCTTTAATTTTGTTAGTTTTTCTTTTTTTAATATTTGTACGGCGATTTTGACACACTTCAGATTTATATTGAAATCCAAATCTCAACTTAGACTGCGCTAGAAATTCTGGTGGCGGACACGGACTGGGAGGTTGACGTGTTGCGAAATTTCAGTGAGTTCTTGAAGTTTCTTAATTGATTTTCGCTGTTGTCGGAGTTAATTCTTATGATTCTATGGGAATTTAAACCTCTCGCTCCCAAACGTACTAGAAGTGACAGAGTCGGGTTAATAATTTAATTCTTATTTGAGACTTTTATAGTTTTTGAGTGAGTTCTGAATGTTTAGGAGTGAATTTTTACGATTTATATCTCCCAATCGCGCTAGAAATTCGCTCTGTATACACTCAAAGAATTAGTAGAGCCATTTCTGTTTTCATAAAGTTCTTTGACATAGAGCCATACTTTCCTAGTAAAGTAAAACGGAGCTTCTAGGAGCATTCAAAATGCCAAGGTTCAAAGAATTGACGTGGAAACTGTTTAGTCTGGGAAGCATTTCAGCTTTCCATCATTTTTAAGATTTTCAAGGCTGATACATACAGAAAATTGTTTCTGAAGAAAAATGGAATGTTATATACAGGATCTCAAAGCTTTGGGTGTTGTTATGTCTGCCAGCTCCGTAATGGCCGTTGGATAATCCAAGTATGAAATTACATCGTGACCTTCCGAGTTTCTTCTCCATATAACAAGGAAAAGTTCGGATTTTACAGACTGATTCGTATAATTTTTGTAGAGCCAGTATTTTTCACTGTTTGAAGGGAGATGTGACAACGTGTATTTCGGCAAAGTTCACTGATGTTTCGGAGGAACATATTGCTTCTATATTAAGAGCAGAAGGATAAACTTCGAATCTCAGTTTGCCACATTTCTCTTGATCTTTTCTGTTTGTAGACCATTTAATAAGCTCAGTCGGTACAGCGAGGGGTTATTTGTTGGATGGCCGGAGTTCGATTCGTGGCAGAGGCAAGAAGTTTTTCTCTACTCCACAGTGTCCAGACTGGCTCTTTGGCCCAGTAATTCTCCTATGCAACAGTTACAGGGGCTCTTTACTCGGGGGTAGAGCGGCCGGGGCGTGAAGTTGACCACTCACCTCTAGTGTCGAGGTCAAGAAATGTGGAGCTGTACTTCCACTCCCCCATACGTTTCCATGGCCTGGTGCTTAATGAATTAAGCAGACAGCTTTACCTTTTTGCCTTCAGCATTGCGACTGTGTAGCCTTGATGCTGAGTGGGAAACAATTTCATAGGAATCAATTGTAGATTAATCGAAGTATACTGTCTTGAAATTTTCCTGGATGAACTCTAGAAAATCACGGAAAACCTCAGTCAGGATGGACGGTACCCCGACAAAGGTTCGAATCGAGCTTTTCCCCAATACAAATCTAAAACGAGATGAATATGTTCCTCCGAAACGTCGTTATTCTCCCTTCATAGTCACCTCACCGCTGTCAAAACCTCAGATCAAACGAGGTGTAAATGTTCCTCCGAAACGTCGTTATCTGAACTTCATAGTCACCGCTGTGAGAATCTCAGAACAAACGAGGTGTATATGTTCCTCCGAAACTTCGTTATCCTCCCATCATAGTCACCACTGTGAGAACCCCAGATCAAACGAGATGTGCATGTTCCTACGAAACGTCATCCTCTCACGAAACTACACTTTGTCATAACCCAGAAGATCTCAATCATATTTATTAACCCTGTTAAACAATACTTCAATATACACGTAGACCGTAATAATTAGCTCTGTTGCTTCTTACAGTGGAAGTCCCGGGTTCGATTTTCGGATTAGAGTTCGGTCAACCTGACACAGATTTTTCCCATGGTATTCCTCAGTCCCTCCAAGTAATCGATGGGAAAATATTTTAAAGCAGATCACGACCGCTTCCTTTATAATCCTCTCACTTCTTGTGACGCCGTTTTTAGAAGAGGATTGCAAAGTTTTCCTCAGTGTCACACTGAAGCGATGCGAATCTGTTCCCGCGATCGTACCACTGAACTTTACATGAATAAAACATGGCGACAAACAGCAGGGCCAGCGTGGGTTGTAAGGTGCCCGCCCAGTCCAGAGAAATTGGAGTCCGATCTGCGTCACTCGCAAGGAAATTTACGTCTGAATCTAAGGAAATGCAGTAGCGACCTGAGTGAAATGACTCTCATGAAAATGTATACGAAACATTCTAAGAACTACCGACCGTCTTTTGCTCAAGCGACAATTCTGATTTGCATTTGAGAGTCTTCCGTTTCGAATCTCAGCCTATTTGTGTGTTTCTTGTTTATTTAACGATACTAGGCCAGTGGTATTGAACATGTGATTCACGGCCTGGTCACCGACTGCCCCAAGTGTGTAATGGCCTCTTGCTTAATTAATTAAGCACAGGAGAAACTTTGCCTTACCTACTGTGTCTACCTGCGTTCAACTTTGCACATAAAATCAAGCAACTGTTTTTAATCGTTACTGTAGCTGCTACACTACTGTTGACACTCAAGTTGCTGTTACCTGATTTCAGTGGTTGAGTCTCCTAGCAACCGTTCTGGATAGCTTATGCTCTTATGATGTAAATATTCTTTCAACATCCTTTCAACAAAGTCATTGTATGTGATGACCATCAGAGTACTCAGGATTTGAAGACAATTTTTATGGGGAACATACGAGTATACTCTCGGAGCCGGGATAGCGACTGACTTGACGGCCCAGGTTCGATTCCAGCCAGTGCAAGATGTTTTTTCACGTCACAGCATCCAGACCGACTTTGGTGCCCACCCAGCCTCCAATCCAATGGGTTCCGGGGCTCTTTCGCTGGCGACTAAAGCGGCAGGAGCTTGAAGCTGACCGCGCACTTCCCTCTAGTGCAAAGGTTAAGAAAGATGGAGCTATACCTCCACTCCACCATATGTCTTCATGTGCATAATGTTTATTTAATTAAGCACAGGGACAGCTTTACCAGATTTACCTTTCACACGTATTTCTAACACGTGATGTCATGGAATCTGTTGGCAAATGTACCTATACCTTCATCTTCGTGTTAGAAGAATAAACCAAAGAAGTAGTGAGCGGATGGAGAGATCTATTTTCGTCCGAAACGTCGGACAGTTCGTGTAGCGGGTATTGCTTTAGAGTCGTATGCGCGAGGTACTTGGTTCGAATCTCGACCGGATACAGGCTGTTCTGACTGAGGTTGTTCATGGTTTTGTTTTCAGACCTTCGAGGAATAAGCGGGATAGCGTAAAATAATCTACAAAAAGGAAAAAATGAAAGTCGATAAATTTCTGCAAGGGTATAGGTCACATCCCGGAAGATAGGACTGTACATAATCGCTCCAGTAACAACGTCAAATCTGTTTGTTAACGTAAAGATGCCATTACTTAAATGCGGTTTTTGTACACGCTAGGTATTTCGGAGTAATCTCAGAGATTAGCCCTGTCTCCATGTTTATAATTGTTGGCTTACAGTCAGTATTGTATTCCTGATGTGCAGAAATTTTTATGACCAGTTCCCATACCAAATATAACTTGCATTGTTTCAATTGTTGGTCTCTGACATTATGGGAGGAATAAAGACTGGGGGTGTTTGAGACTGAAATTAAAAGGGACACAACAGCTGTTGGTCTGTGCCGATGCTGTGAATCTACTGGGTGATAATGTAGATACCATAAAGAAAAACAAACTTTAATTGACGCAAGTAAAGAGGTTGGTCTAGAAGTAAACACGGAGAAAACTAAGTATATGTTCCTGTCCCGTCACCAAAATGCAGGGCAAAATCATGACATGAAGATAGGAAACAGATGTTTTGAAAATGTGGCACAGTTGAGATATTTGGGAACGACGATAACAATCAAAACCTGATTCAGGAGGAAATTAAGAGGAGATTGAACTCGGGTAATGCTTGCTACCATTCAGTCCAGAACCTTTTGTCTTCTCGTCTGCTGTCCAAAAACATAAAAATTAGAATATACAAAACTATAATTTTGCCTGTGGTTCTGTATGGCTTGGTCTCTGACATTAAGGGACGAACATAGACTGAAGGAGTTTGAGAACAGGGGGTTGAGGAGAATATTTGGACCGAAGAGAGATGAAATAACAGAAGGTTAGAGAAAACTGCATAATGAGGAGCTTCATAACTTGTACTCTTCTCCAAGTATAATTAGAATGATCAAGTCAAGGAGGATGAGGTGGGAAGGTCATGTAGAACGAATGGGGGAGACGAGGAATTGGATATTGGTGGGAAACCAATAAGGAAAGAGACCACAGGGAAGACCGAGGCGTAGGTGGGTGGGCAATATTAGAATGGATCTTAGAGAGATTGAATGGGATGGTATGGATTGGATAGATCTGGCTAAAGATATGGACCAGTGGAGGGCTCTTGTGAACACGGTAATGAACCTTCGGGCTCCATAAACTGCTGGGAAATTCTTGAGTAGTTGCAGAATTGGCGGCTCCTCCAGAAGGGCTCAGCTCCATGAGTAAGTAAGTAAGTAAGTAAGTAAGTAAGTAAGTAAGGGTGTTTGAGAACCGGGTGCTGAGGAGAATATTTGGACCGATGAGAGATGAAATGGTAGTAAGTTGTAGGAAACAGCATAATGATGAGCCTCATAACTTGTATTGCTTACCAATTGTAATTAGAATGATCAAGTCAAGAAGGATGAGATGGGCAGGGTATGTAGCACGCATGGAGAGAAGAAGAGTGTATCTATGATTTTAGCGGGGAAGCCAGAAGGAAAGAGCCAACAAGGAAGGACCTAAAAGTAGGTGTGAGAATAATATTAAAACGGATTCTGGAAGAAAAGGATTTGGTTCTTTGCACTGGATTCATCTGGCTTAGGATAGGGACCAGTGGAGGGCTCACCTGAACACTGCGATGAAACTTCAGGTTCGATAAAATGTCGGGAAATTCTTGAGTGGCTGAGCAACTGGCGGTTTCTCAAAGATTAAGCTCCGTGGAATAAATTAGTTCCAAAGATTCATTAGATGTCACATAGAAAAAAACAAAAGAAAACTCTTACTTGGCGGCCATTTTGTTATTTATACGAATGTATTACGTTACCTGAACTGCATATCTTCTATGATCTATCACAGTACCCTGAAGTGAAAGGCTCCAATGTTTATCCCAGCTCAGAATTTTTGACGCATGCCATTTTTTTTTTGCAGAACATTAAATAAGAATTTGGATTGGCCTCCAGTGGCATAACATTCATACTAGTTTTCGTTTAAATCGGGTCAACTTGTTCGAAAGTTGGCACACAGATTCGGCATTAAGGCCACACAAGCGTACGTTGAAACCCCGCTGCACAGAAAATATATATTATGTAATATAGGTTGCTGAAACGTTCACTTCTCAACATAGCTTCGTCTCTTGATTGATATTTGGCAACCTTGTATCCAGCTCTGTAAACATTCTACGAAAGATTTTTAGTGGCATACTTTCTTCGCTGGTATTTGCTATTGCCAGCGGAGTTCTATATTGGGTCTCTCGAACCGAATCTTTCATTTTTGGGAGCACCAGAAGGCAGACAGGGGCAATTACAGTAACGGGGGAGGCTGCCCCAAATACCAAAAGAAAGTAACAGAAAAAAAGACCGTCTCAATACTGCAACTACGTCACATGACCTTCATGCTGCAACTTAGCGGTCGATGCGAGCCCCCCCCCGGAATATGTGAGTAGTTCTCCTGCCTGTTGTGATTGAGGCTTAAGGATGTCTTTTGGTCGGAAGAAGAGAACGTTCGAGTCGGAAGGCATGGCCAAGGAAGGAACGACAAGACTTAAGAGGAACAGGAAAAGAAAAATATTGCAGATGATTTACAACAAATTATCTTTGTATGGAATTCGCAATTGTGTGTGTTGTTTTGTTTTTCACTGATCTGATAAAAATACACTTACGGAATGTTATCGCAATAAAAGAAGTGATTAATATACCACTCAGAACAACATAGTTTTCGAAATTGCATTAAAACTGTAAGAAAAACGTAAAGCTATCCCTGTATCAGACCGTGGAGGCCCATAAAGTTGTGAGACATCGAGACCCGTCACACAATTTGCAGTGGTTGACAAACTACACTCTAACAAGATGCATAAGATTACTGTCAAGCCGGTCAATTTCTGTTCTTGAATTCATGGAGAAATTGTGTTGGTAACTGTAGACGCTTTATTGCATGAAATTGTCTTGATCGCAGTGAAAATCAATCGTGAATTTAAGGATCTTTTAGACTTACAGAGATGTCAGAATGTTCCACAGGGTAAAGCTATCAGTTACCACAATGTTCTACACATCGACAAAAAATGTGAACAGGAACATTGAATATTCTGTGTAAGGTTAAAGCAGAGCTGTCCCTGCTCTTAATTAAGTAAGCAATATGTCATGGAGCTATATAGACCGCTTTACCCCCCACCCCGAGAAGGAGCCAGGGTATCTACTCTACGGGAGGCTGATATTTCTATATATACAAACAATTATCCATAAGCTAGGAAGTGATATTAACGGACTGTCTTGTAGGAGACGCCACGGATGTGTTGCTTGGGTGGGGAAGTTAAAAAATACACTTACAATATTATCCCGGAATTTGTCTGGAGAGACTGAGGAAAACCAATCAGGATAACCGATCTTCGGGGGCAGAGGTTTGAACCGTGCTCTCCAAAATACGAAGTAGGAAGTCTACTTCTTCTGCGACGTTGGGTTTCTGGGTTCGTTTCCCTATATATAATGGAAAAAGTAGGTTAAGTCCGTCATGGGGCTGAGATACTTACGAAATAGACGTTGCAGGCTGACGACAGGAAATCGCATCGGCGGTTAGGGCGTGGCGGGACTAGTCGATGAAAACATCCCATTGCAACGAGGTGAATCACGCATGGTAATATACTGTACACGTAATTGTCTGCTTAAGAAGTGTCGCAGATTATTAAGTTTGGAGAATTATTTTTTTAAAATGGTAATTATATATGCCAAATAATTAACATTTGAGAAATCTATAGTTTGACCGCTTAGTGTATTAATGGACTTCGTACGGTTCTATGGATTCTACGCTGTAGCGTAGTTGGTTGAGGCACTATGCTACAAGCCGGAGGGTCGCGGGATAGAATCCCGATGAGGTGGACTTTTTAAATTGACCTAATCTTTCCAGCAGCACTATGGCCCTAGATCAACTCAGCCTCTAACAGAAATGAGTATCAAGAATATTCCTGGGGGTAAGGGCGGCCGGCGAGTAAGGCTGACAACCTTGTCGCCATCTGTGAACCGATTGTCTAGAAAATGTGGGAGCCTCGACGTCTCACAACCTTATGGGCCTCCGCGGTCTGTTACAGGGATAGCTTTACCTTTTTTACTTTACTCATGTAACGAAGGGGAACGTAATAAAACGAAATTTCTCCTGAGACGTAATTTACCAAGAACATTAAACGTAAAAAGGAAGAAAGTATCTATAAGGCTGCGTAGTACCTTAAATAGACAGTCTGATTGAAGTTTACCGATCAAGATGGAGGCAATACGATCCTCCGAAACGTCAGTAACATTTTATCAGATTACATGGCATCACAGCCAAAATATATTACTTTTAAGCCTAAGTGAAATGCATCCTAATGCACCAACTCGTGCCGAGGTCAAGAAAATATAGATCTATACATCCATTCCCCCATACGCCTTTATGGCGTAGGGCATAGTTAGTTAAGCACAGATACAACTTTGCCTTTACCTAACGATACATCATCATCAGAATCAGCATCTTCGTTCAGATATTATGTGGAAAGAACTTGTTGACATCCATCTTTTCTCGGTCTACCAATATATTTCTTTCATCAGGTCAGTTCACAATTCTTTTTCGGAAGACGGTCAGAATACATACCCTCAAAATGTTGCTTCCAATTTTGTTCTTGTGTTGTTATTTTATCCTGGATAGCAAATGTCTGTAGTTCTTTAACGTTATTACAGCGGTGGCTATGAAGTGTAGGCCTGTTATGTTTTAACGATGTGTAGTTCGAAGAAACATCGCTTCCATCTTCAGAGTCGTAGAGTAGGTCAAACAAAGAACGAGATGATCCTGAATACGGAGGCGATATGTCTCTCCGAAACACATGTCCTTACAGTTCACAATATCATACACTTTATCTGTAATGCTTGTCTCTTTTCTTGCTTAGATATCTTGTCCGCTGTTCAACTTCTCGTCACAACACGAAGGAATTTCATTTCTGTTGATGATACATCCTTTACCGAAATTAATTTGGAGCAATAACCGAGGCCCATAGCAGTGAATGTCAGCTTGCTTTCCGGATAGTTAATGTACAGATATTGCTTGTGAGAAAGAGGGTGAATTGGAAACGTAGTGCGACTGATTACTGGAAGACGAGCAGTAGACCCGAGAGTGTCAGTGTAGCTGTAACATTCATTCAACGAATTCATGGTGTGATCACCATTATTCATTATTAGCGGATCCCAGTGCCCGTGCGGTCTAAGGCATGAACCATCTTCGCCCTCACGAGCACTGGGATCGTGGGTTTCAATCCTACTCGAGGCATGTATGTCTATGTGTGTTTATTTTGTGTTTGTATTGTTCTGTGTGTAGGTAGCGGTCTTGCGACGGTCTGATCCCCATTCAAAGGAGTCTTAACTGACTGTGTATGGATTAAGAAACTGATAAAGTGGCCAAGGTCCAACAAAGGGCTGTAGAGTCATAATTAGATTTTTTTAATGCTAGTGGGGTGGGACTAAGTCCCTTGTACTGCAGCCACTTCTAACCTATTGTACCGGCCCCAGATGATAGGTGAGGGTGATTGTGGAGCAATAGGTGGAATGAAGATTGGCAGGAGAAACCGAAGTACTCGGAGATATCCTGACCCAGTGCCACTTTGTCCACCACAAATCCCACTTGACCAGACCCGGGATCGAACCCGGGCCGCTGCGGTGGGAAGCCAGCGACTAACCGCTTCAGCTATGGCGCGGCCTTAGATAGATAGTATTCATTATAACAAGACAATTTCAAGTCTGTATAGCGACTTGCTACAGGCTGGACGAATAAGGAGTCGTAGTTCGAGTCCCAGTAAGGGCTAGAATTTTCTCTACTCGTCTTCCAGACCGGCTCTGGGGCCCACGAATCCTCTTATCCAATGGGTAACGTTGGCTCTCTCCCCGGGGTTAAAGCGGCCGGGGCGTGAAGGTGACCACTGACCTCCAGCTAGTGCCGAGGTAAAGAAAATGTGGATCTATACTTCCAATCCCTCATACGTCTTCATGGTGTATGCTTAATTAATTAAGCACAGGGACAATTTCTATATTTCGAAGACTTCTTCTGGAATGTTATACCGTGCAGCCCGGTATATGTTTTACCGATGTTACGGACGAAGTAGTTGCCTCAATATTCAGGTCGAAGAGAAAGTAAATTAAGTAACCAGCATGTAGAAAGCAGTGAAATATGTTCCTCCTAAACGTCTGTCACGTGCTTATTCGTAGTTCGGCGTCAACACCATCCATCCTGCTTGAGGCCTTTGTGGTTTTCCTCAGTAATTCTAAGCAATTACGGAGATATTACGTCTAATTGACCACGGCCGCTTCCCTTAAAATCATTCTACCTTCTACGCTACGTAGTCTACGTACTGACAGCTTCAAGACACCACAATAGCCCCCGGTTGGTAGCTAACCAACTTTACTTACCTGCTGTACGGGCTGCCTTTAGTACCCTTTCCATTCTCCTCGTTCAGTGCTGAGTCGGGCTGTACACATCTTGGTCCCGAGAAAGATGAGCATGGAGTATTTCTTCATCAAGAGTATGACAACCCTGACCCACGACCCTGAAACGTGATTACAGTAGCATCATTCATGTAAAGGTCAAAGGGTCACGCACGGTTTCAGTCGAAATGGCCGGCGCAACACGTTGATTAACATGAGACAAGATACGGAGCGTTTACGCCTTCATCACGTAGCTAGTAGCTACCTAAACCTTTCTTCTTCCAGCTGAAGTTTCGGTTGCTACAAGCCCTTTTCTATCTATCTATCTATCTATCTATCTATCTATCTATCTATCCGTCTATTTGCCTGTCTATCTATCTATCAATCTATCTCTCTATCTATCTATCTATCTGTCCGTCTATTTGCCTGTCTATCTATCTATCTATCAATCTATCTCTCTATCTATCTGTCCGTCTATTTGCCTGTCTATCTATCTATCAATCTATCTATCTATCTATCTATCTATCTATCTATCTATCTATCTATCTACATCCTTTGTGGACCTTGGCCGCTTTTTCAATTTCTTAATTTATTCACAGTAGGTAGGACGCCCTGAACGGGACATCAGTCCGTCGCAAAGCCGCTACCTACACACAGAACAATACAAACAGAATAAACGCACACATAATATCGATGCCTTGAGTGGAATTCGAACCCACGACCCAGCGTTTGAGCGAGCGAAGACGGTTCACGCCTTAGACCGCGCGGCCACTCTGATCGGCACAAACCTTTTTCAATATTCAGAAGTTTCAAAATTAATTTTGCCGTCAAGGCTTCCCACTGGTGTTATGTGGGATTTGTGGTGGACAAGTTGGCACTGGGACAGGTTTTATCCACGTATTTCGGTCTTCGCTATGAATTATCATTCCATTATCATATTATTATCATTATCATTCCCTGAGAACTATACCAGCGGTAGCGTAGCTACTGGCAGGGCCTCCTTTGCTGGACAGGTCAAAGGGTAGGCATCAGACGAAGAGGGACACCAAAAACCAAAAACTGGTGCCGGAAGCAGCGTCATCAGCAGCGACTTGAAGTACAGAGCAAATGATGCTCGAGATGGTTCAAGTTCGTATAGCAACAGGCGTGACCAGAGTGGTTTGAACGGCTGTTGTACTGCGATGTGGAAAGCAAATAGAAAAACTACCACATTATCACTTTTCCTGGATAGTCTCTTTCCAAAAACAGAGACACTATGTATGCGAACCAGAAGACGTAAGAAGATGCTGGATGACCTTGGGGACAGAAGAGGATATTCTCATTTGAAGGAGAAATCTCTAGATCGCATTAAATGGAGGAACTGTTTTGGGAGAGACTGTGGACCTGTCGTCTGACATTACTGATGAATGAATGAAACTGCTCCATGTTCATTAATCATAAAAAAAATTCGACCTTATATAATCGCGTCGCTAAATAACAATCTTAAAATGAAATGTCCATCTACTTCTGTCATTCATCGTCCTTGTTTCATTTGTCATTATCTACTATGCTAATTTTGTATTCTAGAAAATGTAAAACTATCCCACTAACAGGCCGTGGGGACTCATAGGGTTGTGAGACGTCGAGTCTCCATCATTATCATGACAATCGGCTCACAGATAGCGGTAAGGTTGCCAGCCCCCCGCTCTTATCCATTCAGGAAGATTCCTGGTACTCATTTCTGTTAGAGGCTGAATCGACCCCAGAGCCATAGTGCGGCTGGAAGGGTTTAAATTGAAAAATCCAATGACCTCATCGGGTCATGAACCCGTGACCCTCCGGCTTGTAGCATATCGCCTCAACTAACTACGCTACCGCGTGCCCCAATTTTATGTTCTACGATCTTTAATTCCTTTTAGTATGTTGTTTTAAACGTAATTGATATTTATTTATACCTTCCTTTTCTGTAGGTCTAGATATCTCGTTTTGTGTTCACTTGATAGTCTCTCTCGTGAAGCCAGAAGGTAGAGTGGAATTGGAGAGGTCCAGGGCGCGACATCTGGGAGATAGGGAGAGCAGTGCATGGAAACTGAAAGCGAAGACACGCAGCCACAAGGGAAATAACAAGAAACGAATGGACATGTGTTCAAAAGGAGACCAGTGTTCCTAAATGTAACCCTCTCTGTTGCAATATAACCTTTTGTAATCAGCTGAAAGTCAACCGACGTTTAGGAGGAATATAAACTCCATCTTCAGGGTTGAAGGTTAAGTTAAGCAGGCAGCAAGCAGTACCTGCATCATGATGCCTATTGCTTTATATCCCAGGAAACAGAGCAGAGGACCGCGACCTACAGTCGTCTATTGTGCTTTAGAGGAGGGTAGAATCAAGGAGTACTGGCATTATTATTATTATTATTATTATTATTATTATTATTATGAAAAGTAAGGAAAAAAGGAGCGGCTTCCGTAGTCTAGGGGTAACGTTCCCACCTAATGACTCAAGGTACGCGGGGTCAAACGCGGAGGGA
>NW_019739237.1:371752-472556 GCF_002891405.2 Cryptotermes secundus
CGACGTTTCGGAAACTGGATCTATTTCCGAAACGTCGTGTTTTTATTTGTTATCTTAAAAACCAGGACGATGGATAAAGTCCAAAATCCCAACATATCAGTATGTTATACACCATCGTCAGAATCCTATAGTAAGTACTTGGGGAAGTATTAGATACCACTGCCAGAGGAGGGGTGACCTCTCGGACAGAAAGGGACTAACTGTTAGATACCACTGCCAGTAGAGGATCGGAACCTTGCTGGCAGAAAGGGACTGATAGCGAGCACCAGTACCGGTAGGGTATGGAGACAGTAGAAATTAAAGGGGGACGCACAATGGACCAATAACTGGTCTAAGTGCATGGGGAAACCCACCCCCTCAATACTGAATACTGAATAATTAAGGAAAAAAGTAAAGGTATCCCTGTAACAGGCCGTGGAGGCCCATAGGGTTGTGAGATGTTGAGGTTCCCACATTTTCTAGACAATCGGCTTATAGATGTCGAAATGGTTGTCAGCCCCAGGGCCATAGTGCGGCTGGAAGGATTAGGTCAATTGAAAAAAATCCACCTCATCGGGATTCGATCCCGCGACCTTCCGGCTTGTAGCATAGTGCTTCTACCAACTACGCTACCGCGTGCCCCCATTATTATTATTATTTCTCTTACAGTCGTTCCTAGCAATGCATAACATAATCATACATGGAGAACAGAAAATAAAGCGTCCGATAATCGTAATTAATGTACGAGTAATTCTTGTATATATACGATTATCTCCAGTCGATTACTGCTAGTCGGTTACTAAAAAAAATAGGTTGTTGAAATATGAACGGAAAATGTTTTGCTGTTATCAGCATATTTATGGAATTTTTTCGTCTGGGATGTAATGTAATATTGTTCCACAGAAGTTCAGTGACGTTTCGGAGGAATGTATTTCCTCCATCTTCAGAGCGGAGGGTAAGCCATGCAGGCAATCAACCAGAAGAATATAGCAGCCTGGCCGAATCGTTGAATTTGCACCGGACTGTACGGGGTCACATCCCAGATGATCACTGCTGTTAGAACCTCAAATCCAGCATCATTATTCAATTTACAGCAAATCTATTAAAAACATAATAAAAAAGAAGTTCTGGGGAGAATTAATTGCCTACTTTCCTTTAATTCGACACGGGCCGCATAGAAAACGATACGTCCAACGATTCTTCTTTTGTTGCGTATATTCATTGCCGCGGGAACATGTTTATAGAGTCGTTGTCTAGCAACAGACACAGACACACAGACTGATGGGAGAGATATGTGAAGTACGCTGTTGAGGTTGGCTCAGGTGCTGTGATATTGTCACGTGTAGGGATGTGTGACTATAGAGTTCGGATTGAATGATTGGATTCATTGACCTCTTATACACACCACTCGTAACTACACGTAATTACAGAGCTATTGCTGATCTCCACACTTTACAGTTCACCGTTACACAACCACAGTATTATTCTCAGTCGTAACTAGTCTTATCCTGGCAACGGATTTCAACACAGTAATTATACCAATTTCACTGTAACTGCAGCACACATTAAGTCTTCTTTGTACTGCCCAATTTCTTTCTTCCCAATCATCTTCGACTGCCATCTCAAGAAACTCCTTTAATTCTGATTCAGACGGCCTTAGATCCACTTTATATAGTCTCGGGACGGATCCAACAGAAAACACATTTTCCTAACAATTCTTCTATTTTTTATAGAGGTGTGTTTACCTCGCCGTTGCATAGTAAGGGCTCTACACGCTACAGTACTTCAGTAATATGAACTAGGTGATGGTGATATTTAGTAGTAAGCTATGAAAATGTTCTTCAAAGGTGTACACTGCAATACCGACTAAACCAATCCGCTACCTTTATTCCGTTTTTGCATTATTTAACGAAGCCTTAAGTAGTTTCACTGTATACAATCCAGTGAATGGATTTATCTGGAAGGAAACAGTTGTGATGTAATTTAGGAACTATCCCTGTGCGTGTCTTGAGGTGCTGGATAAAGCCAAGATACACGTAGGTCAACATAGTCTGTGTCCCGGTCGAAATTCGAACAGAGGACTTCTGAATGTGTCTAGAACTTTAGAATTACGTCAAAACGGTGCTTCTATTTTCATTTTCTCCTCTCCAAGTCGCCCAGACCGACTCTGGTGTCCACCCAATCTCCTATCCAATAGGTACCGGGGGCTGTTTCCCCGGGGGTAAAGCGGCCGGTGCGTGAAGCTGACCACCCATCTCCAGCTAGTGCCGAGGTCAAGAAAACGTGGGTCTATACATCCATTCCCCCATACGCCTTTATGGAGTAGTGCTTAATTAGTTAAGCACAAGGACGAATTTACCTTTACCTTTTTTGTAACTACTAGGAAGGTACACAGTAACAGAGGAGCAACATTGATTTTCTATATATATAAAGATTTCTGAGGTACAGAGCATGTCTTTCCTACTGCCTGTCATGTCTAAATAGACTCCACTGACCCCGGAATAGCAATCAATTTCCTCCCTCCCAGCGTATCGACTCGAACTAAAGTTTGCCGATAATCGAACCATTCGGTCATTGACCTCCATCCTGACCTACTTCTCTTTGTTAAAGGGCTCAGTGACACATTATTAACACCCCTACTTGAATTTGAGTTCCAAAAGATCGTTTCTAATAACAAAGTGTATTATTAGTCTTAGGGAAATCAACGAATGTATGCAGAGAATACGTTGCGCTGCGGAAACAGCCGTTTCTTGATTTCAGAACAAGCGAAATATTAACAGAATGCGATATGAAACGATATGTACAGGTTATGTTATTATTCTTGGCCGCAGTGTTGCGCATTAGGAGAAGTGAAGGGAAGTCTGGCGAGAGGTGGTGGTGGGGGGAGAGTGTTTGCTGTTGCATTGTGGGATTGTCGTGTTGTAACTGAAGTCCTGTTATAACCCATACAAATCTCAACTGCGCTTTCTGCTCAAAAGGGCCATATCTCAGAGTAAGGGCAGTATGTAAATCTTAAGACTGTCTTCACTTGAAAATTTAATCGAATTCTATCCGTATTCAGTAAACATGACGGTAATTGAACTTTGACTTTTGAAACTATAAACTGACTCCTTTATTCCATAACCAGCCAAGTTCTGGGTCAGAGATGAGGAAATGAATTCTAATAGTGAGAATATGATAATGTGCTGCCTGGTAAGGATTATCTCACAGGACAGGAGGTGCTAATAGATGAATAATGAGTAATTGTAGAGTGATGCTACTGAGCTACACAACGACATTGATTGTTACTTGAGAAGCTCGAGGAAGAGAGAGCCCCACATTCTGTTGTGAAAGTTAATTACTGAATGGTTTCCTTCTCCTGGCAGAGGTTCCACAGGATCTGCATTGATTATAGTTGGTTTATTTGGACTAAAAGAAGCCTGCTTGAGGTTGTGGAGCCTTGCTTTTGTTGAAATAAAACCGATATTTCTAAAGCTCTGTATAAAGTAATTATCAATTATATATACGAATTTCCTTACGTATTACAAAATGAATTTTAATTACATGCGACGTATCAGCTTTTGGTTTTCTATAATGGTGCTTATGTTAATTTGCTGAGGGAAAGCATAAATACCACAAGACATAAACATTCTATTAGATGATATTAAAGAGGTTTGTATGGAAATAAAACGCGGAAGAAATTACGCCTTGATGTATCGCCAACAGAATGCATGGTAAAATAACGAAGTAAAAATCGTTATTATATTGCGAAGTTGAAACATTTGCTAACGACAGTAACAAGTAAGAACTGCTTTCACGAATAAATTAAACATCTCATCCGATACTAGAACTCAGATCAATATGAAATAAAACGAATTTCACGTTATGAAATAGCTGAAATTATAATTGAGTTATGTAGGAGTATCTAAAACGCAGTATATTCTGTTTAGTGGCTCAATGAAATACTAAGTTAAAAGTGCGTTACGGCATAAACAAATGATGTTTCTTCCTGTCTGTATTCTGCCCACAGAGGTTACTTTCTTTCGTATGGTTCTCACAGTAAACGACTGTTTTCCTAAACGGCATTAACCGGTTGGGCTCTGTAGCGGAGACGTAATGTGTTTCCTGTGAGGCACGGACTGAGTTTTCTGCCCACAGAGTGTATTTTTGTGTTCCGTATGGTTCTCACAATAAGCAGAGCCTGTTTCCCTAAACAGCATTAACCGGTTGGGCTTTGTAGCGGAGACGTAATGTGTTTCCCCCGAGGTACGGACTGAGTTTTCTGCCTACAGACTGTATTTGTGTGTTCCGTATGGTTCTCACAATAAACAGCGACTGTTTCCCTAAACAGCATTAACCGGATGGGCTTTGTAGCGGAGACGTAATGGGTTTCCCCTGAGGTAAGCACTGAGTTTTCTGCCCACAGAGTGTATTTGTGTGTTCCATATGGTTCTCACAATAAACAGCGACTGTTTCCTAAACAACATTAACCGGTTGGGCTTTGTAGCGGGGACGTAATGTGTTTCCTGTGAGGTACGAACTGAGTTTTTATACATTGTTTAGATGAGATACAGTGTTTAATGTGTTGAGACACTTTTCCATAACTCCACATATATAACCTATAATACTGAAATAGCGTCGTTTAATATGATACGGTTCCATTAGTAAATAGAACAGCGATGCAGAATTAATGGCTCAGTAATCCGGTATTCAAAGCCAGGAATCCTGACAGCAGGTCAGGTTTGTGTGTGTGTGTGTGTAATATCTGTGCCAAACTGGGGCAGCAGGATCACTCGTGATGCGTGTGGGGTGAATATACCGAAAGCCCAGAGGGTTGATGGATTCCCTGTGTTGGAGAGTGAAGGGGGTGTATACACGTGGCGTAACTCACCCCCCACGTCTTTAGCCCAGAGTTCGATCACCCAGTGAGTGGGGTAGGTGTCTGTATCGACCCAGAGGGTAGCTTGCAAGGTAGGACAGAATTCTGTTTCATCCCCTTTTTGGAGTTCAGTGCCTTCCACGTGCGGAAGTTGGTACGAATAAAATGTAGGTTACATTATAGTGATATATATAAGCAGAATTTTCCCAATACGATCGCTTTTCTTGTGAATATCATAATATAATATATTTTTTCGAAAAACAAACTAAACATTCGAATCAACAAATTACACGCAATATTAAAGGGTTATAAGGTTGGCATATTACTATGTTTCTGAACTTTGTTCATCATATGTTATTCTGAAAGAAAACATTTCCGAAACGACCATAAACTTAGTAATTCAGAGAGTAATGTAGAATCCTAAGAAAAACTTTAGAATTGATCTGTAAAGTTGTTGTGGACCCAGCGTGCACCCCTCTTTTAGGAAACTTGAACACGTCCATTGATTAGGAGCTGCTTCTTGTAACTGGTCCATCTGAGGAGATGCCTCTATACAATTTCGCCAGAAACCGGAAACAGATCCAGTTTCCGGAACGTTGTGCTGTTTAGAAAACCAGACGATGGACAAGTCAAGAGACTCAGTGACTACAAGCAATTAAACTTAGCGTATGTGAATAAAGGAATTTGGGAATGAAGTTTTGAGTGGAATTCAAAGAATATGAGAGAGTTCATTTCATCGATGTATTGATACGTACTTTTGTCTACTAAAATAAACTTGAAATCACTATATAGGTATATCTGTCTTATTTCTGTAAGGTTTGAGTTTTTCACGGCGGTGACTGTGAAGAATGGCGTCTTCTGGGATTAGGTGCCGCGTAGATCTTGTGCAGACCGACGTTTCGGAGGAACATATTGCTTCCATCTTCAGGAAAAATGCAGGGACAATACCTCAAATTTGGTCGCGACCACTTCCTTTCACATTCTTTTTAATTTATTATTCACTATTGTCCAGTCTTCCTACGGTACATGATGTGTATTACTGATAGTGCCGTTAAATAAACAATAAAAGAGTTGGTACTGCCCATGGTTTAGACCTGGCCGTCCTCAACATAATGAATAGTTGATTGGATTCGATCTTTCTCAGATATAAGGATTGTAAGATGCGTCACCCTCCCTCCCTCATTGGAGCTACAACCACTGTCTCGCTGTTTCTTACCGTACTTCTCCTTAGATCCAAACCAAAAGCCAAGTCTAAGACGTGGTCGGTAAATATGAGAAAAGATAAAGCTTTCTCTGCAACAGGCCTTGAAGGTCCAGAGGGTTGTGAGACATCGAGGCTCCCACATGTTCTCTAGACAATCGGCTCACAGATGACGGTCAGGTTGTCAGCCTTACGCCCAGGCCGGTCGTCCCTTGCCCCCAGAAACATTCCTGGTACTCATTTCTGCTAGAAGCTGAGTCCACCCCGGGGCCATAGTGCGGCTGGAAGGATTAGGTCAATTGAAAGAAATCCACCTACTCGAGACTGGAACCGGCGACCTTCCAGCTTGTAGTGCCCCCTGTAAATATGAGGACAAAAAAGGAAATAAGGAGGACCAACTCCTACACAAGGACCGTGCCATAGCTTCCCACCGTGGCGGCCTGTGTTCGATCCCAGGTCAGGTCATGTGGGATTTATGGTGGACAAAGTGGCACTGGGACAGGTTTTCTTTGAGTATTTCGGTTTCCCCTACCAATTCTCATTCCAGCGACTGCTCCATATTCATCATCTACCATCCAGAGCTGATACAATAGACCAATTAGTGGCGGACGTACCAAGTGGACTCAGTCTCACCCAACCTCAAGAAACCAAAAGAAAACTATGTCCTACAAAAATTTAACCCTTCCTCGGAATTTTGTAATTTTAATGATGTTATGCACGGTATGGATGCTCCGAGATAGTGAAATTTAGATTTAACAGTCATTAACTCCGCCTTCTCTTTGTTGGGCATTGTACAGTGCTTCGCTGTGGTACCTTGCTACGTAAAGCCAATGACGGAAGGGTTGTCTGTTGGCGAAAGAGAGGGGGTTTATCCGATCATGACCCATTTTGAAATACGCATGCGTGTAGCGCTCACTTGTAACGAAAGCCATGTTGTGTCCTAATTTGAAGTCCTTATGTTACATTTACATACTTTTTGTTTTAAAACTGTTGTCCTCAGTGACTGCCGATCACAGTGGCCTCGCTATCTAATTCATGAAATGTTTACGCCCTCTAAGACACTGGGATCATAGGTTCGAATCCCGCAAGAGGCGTGGATATGTGCGTTTATTCTGTGTTTATGCTTTCCTGTGTGTAGGTAGCGGCCTTGCAACGGGCTTAGGAGTCGTGTCAAATGTATATAAATTAAGAAACTGAAAGAAGTGACCAGGGCCCAAACTGGGGTGTACAGCCATAGTGTTAGTAGTTCTCTGGGAGGTGATGCCATGTAATCTGGTGTAAATTTCGGAAGAAATTCTCTTTTCGGGGTGGATTTTTTTCGCATAGTGGGGGGTAGAGTCCAGCTGGGTCCATTCGGCACGTTGGCCACTCATTGGCCTATTGTACCTACCCCGGGTGCTTATGATGATGGAGAATTTGGTGGAATGACGATATCCAGGGGAAACCGAAGTACTCGGAGAAAAGCTGCCCCAGCCGCACTTTGTCCACCACAAATCCAACTTGACCAGACCCGGGCTCGAACCCGGGCCGCCGCGGTGGGAAGCCAGCGACTAGCAGCTTGAGCTGTGACGCGGCCTTCAGGGTGGAAAATACAGCAAGTACTTTCATACTGAAACGGTTAATATGGCAGTAACACTCTTGACTTGTATTCCGGAGATACTGAGATCGAATCTTAGACGGGATATCGCCTACTTTGCCTGGAGTTTATTGCGATTTTCCTCAGTCCCTTCAGACAGACGCGAGGAGCGTAAATCAATTGGGCCACAACAGCTTTCACTTCGTCATACTTCTGTCACCTTGCCTTTCCAGACTACGTAGTCAGGCTGTGACAGCTGTGTTAGGATAACTCACATAAAAAATATCTGCTTGTTTAACGACGGAATATTTAGATCTGCTTACCACGAAATCTAGGAGCCGGGATAGTTCAGTCAGTTTAGTGACTGGCTACGGACTTGAGGACCGAGAATTTGGATTTCGAGTCCCAGTAGGATTAAGACTTTTCTCCACGTCGTCCAGACCGGCTCTGGGTCAACCTCCTAAACAATGCGTAGCGGGGTAAAGCGGCCGGGCCGTCAACCTGACCACTCACCTGCAGCTAGTGCCGAGGCCAAAAAATGTGGATCTATACATCCACTCCCCCATAGGCCTTCATGGCTTAGTGCTTAATTAGTTTAGCACAGGAACAATTTTAAACTTTTTACCACGAAATATGCGATGTCAAGAAACTGGATAAGTTTCTCTGCGCAATGGTCACAATGACCCAAACATAAAACGGGCACATAATTTACAATTTGATATCATTAAGATTTGTAACTCATTTTTTGATAGGGAGAATATTAACTGAAATGCAAAAAAATAATAATTTCTGATTCGAATGCAAATTTATATCTTTAATCCAATTACCTTTACAGAAATAGATCTATATATATATAGAAACATGTATGAACAATTTTAAATAACACAAATCTGAATAATGACCACGTTTACTCTCCGTTTTTTGGTGTAACTTGACTATATATTGGATCTGAGGTGCTCACAGCGGCATGTGACGCCATATAACCCGATAGAAGTTCACCAGTGTTTCGTAGGAAAGTATTGCCTCCATCTTCAGTATTTATCAATTTCTCCACTTTTGCAAATCCGGCCCTTTTCAGAGCCAGCATTAATATTCTCCTTGCTCCTATTGGTTTCCTTACAGACCTACATCTGAACCAAGTTTTCTACTCGCAGCTTGGTAAACTATAAAAACCAACTCCTTAAAGTGAAGCACAAAAACAAACAAACAAACTCCGTGATTTTAGTCCGCAAGCGAACTATACCGACCGAGCAACCACCGCTTGTCGGCGAAGTTTAAAGCACACCTTATATATATATAAAGTTTTCAGTGACTAAGACAGATATATGACCATATGACCATGGGCTTAATATAGATTCAAAGCCTAAAACATTAAAGTGAACAAATTACAATGTTCAGAATTGCCTGGCATTTTGCAGGTCTTTCAGTTTACGGTTGGTTGCTTGGTTTATTCTTCTGTCCTGAAGATGGAGTCAGTACGTTCGCCGGAAACGTCGTTGAACTCCAACTGGACTGTAGTTGTCGCATTCCTGAATACAGTACTCTCGAAGTTTATTATAATCTTATTTAGACTTATAGCATATGTTGAAATAGAATGTAAGTTCCTCTCCAGGCTAATTACCTAAACACATTTTCTTAATACTCTGTAATGATGTAGACTGTAAAGAAGCATAATAATAATAATAAAAAAAACTGCCTTTCCGCGTCAGTTTCAACGAGTTCGAGGGAACGTCGTTAGAGGAGCCACTTGACGGAGAACCGGTGACTTCAGACACGCGTGTTTCTTGTCTCACCAAAATTCTAATTCTGAGAATTGTTCTATAAATATATATGTACTGCAATGTCAGGAACTGTGAAATTGTTTGTATGAGTCTGACCTTATTAGTTGCTATTCTACTTACTATGGACGTGTTAGTAGAAACTGAATCTGCGGGGAATTAATTTCGCGGAATCTATATACACGTTATGTCTGTTCCTAATTAATTTGGATAATTCTGTTTCAATTATTTATCATCTGACATTATCGCCATATTTCAACTCGCAGAAGTTTAATTAGTGAGCTGTTCTGAACACATAATCCAATAAAACCGATGATTATAGCATCTTCTGGAACCCAATTTCTACAATCTGTAGTTTCCTTGCAGATTGTTTTACGATGTTCTCAATAGGTAGGCTATGGAGCACGCGGTACCGTAGTTGGTTGAGGCACTATGCTACAAATCGGAAGGCCGTGGGTTCGAGTCCCGATAAAGTGGATTTTTTTTTTCCAGTTGACCTAATCTTTCCAGCCGCACTATGATCCTGGGGTCAACTCAGCCTCTAACAGAATGAGAAACAGGAATCTTCCTGCTGATAAAGGCGGCCGGTTCCGAGCGTAAGGCTGAGAACCTCACCGCCGTCTGTGAGCCTATTGTCTAGAAAATGGTGGAACCTCGACGTCTCACAAACGTATGGGCCTCCACGGCCTGTTATAATGATAAATTTATTCTTTCTTACATTAAAGGGAGACACGAATATGGTAATAGTTTACGAAACATGGCTTCCAAAGCAGCTACCAAAAAATTACAAGTTCATCTTCTAGAAAGAGGGTAAAATGAATACAACCGAAGTGCATACTGATCTTACAGAAGACATATTTAAAGAAAATAACGCAAGAAAAATGATTTCTCTCCATATTAAACACAACTTCATGACGACGTATGGGGGAGCGACGGTGGAGCTCCATTCCTTCTTAATCTAGATACTAGATGGAGACTGGTGGTTAGGTTCACACGCCGGCTGTTTCGCCCCCTGGGGAAAGAAACTCGGGTAGCCATTGAATAGGATGTTGGGTGGGCCTGACAGTCTTTCTTGAAGCTGTGGAGAAGAGAAAAATCTGTTGTCCGTGCCTGGAATTGAACTCCGCTTCTTCCGCTATACAGTTTTTACCCTAATATCTATATCGACTAGGTTATACACGTAAAGCTGTCCCTGTTGCTTAATTAATTAAGCACTATACCAGGAAGACATATGGGGGAGTGCAGGTATAGCTCTATCATTCTTGACATAGTCACTAGATTGAAGTGTTTTCAGTTTAACGCCCCGGCCCCTTTACCCCGGGGGAAACGGCCCCAGTACCCATTGGATACGAGGCTGGTTGAGTCCCAGAACTGGTCTGGACTCTATGGAGAAATAAAACATTTTTTACTGTCTGAAATCGAACCCGAGTCGTCCAGCCGACCGTGCTATCCCGGCTCCCGTCTGCTAGATTATGAAATTATAAATTAAATTGGCATCTAATGAAAGAGATTATAACATGGAATTAAGAAGAATGCCCTCTTCTGGGATGTGGCGCCATGTAAATATTGTGTAAAGCGACGTTTCGGTGAAATATATCGCCTCCATCTTCACGGTATAAAAATCCGCGAGTGAGGAACCAGCGTGAGCAGGTGGCTGAAGACTGAGTCGCCAGTCAAAAACACCCAACTATGCCCTGAAAATTTAGGCGATACCTTCCTCCGAAACGTAGCTTTACACAATATATGCATGGCGCCACATTCCAGAGATGGCGTTGTTCATAGTCACCGCCGTGAACACCTCAAATCTTGCAACATAAATAAAGCGGAAGCAGTTTATAATAAAAAGCATGGTTAAAATGAAACAAAACAGCATCTGTGATAATGATTGGTAAAGGAATGTTAGACGTGAAAAAAAGGGGAATTCCCGACAGAACGGTGCCTCTAATGGCTTCCCTCTGCATTATTGTTCAGAGAATAAGGTCAATGTTCCCATTTAGAAGAGTAACAGGAATAAAGCAACAATATTCTGGCACTGGTTCCGAACCGTTAAGGCAGTCTGGCAACTTCTATGAGCGTTTTTTATGCACAAAACATTCAAAATAACGTTTGTAAATATGAGACATTTTGTCTCGACGTGTAATCTCCATTAATGTGATGAACAGTTATGGGTGAATTCAACATATATGCATCTGAAATAACAGAATCGAACTGAACATAACCTAACCAACTCTGTTCTTCTCTGTCTAAAGTACAAGATTTATTCAGTTTCTGATGCTGAGCATGTCGCTGTTCTTCAAGGCAACACAGGAGTCGGAG
This sequence comes from Cryptotermes secundus, assembly GCF_002891405.2. Lineage (NCBI taxonomy): Eukaryota > Metazoa > Arthropoda > Insecta > Blattodea > Kalotermitidae > Cryptotermes > Cryptotermes secundus. The sequence goes on from NW_019739237.1 coordinate 383,461, forward strand.
AATAAAATTAATCTACATTAACTAAGTCAACGGAGAAGGGACTTAATTAATATTCTCGCAGCTAATTGACTGATTCACTTTTATTATGAAATCCCAAGTTTAATTTCCTTGTTCTCAAGAGCCCCCCCCCCATTTTCCCTATCCTAAACCATATCTTTCTTGTTTTAAGATTATTTTAACCCATTCGCTTATTATGACGATTATAAACGTCCGTCCGCTTCGGTGTATTGAACTATTTTGCCGACTCAGAAACGTGACCGGAAGAAAGTTGAAATAGTTTACACAGAGGACAATAGATGTAGCTTAAAACTAAAGAAGTCTTCTTTGAAATGTGGGATAGAGATTATCTAGATATTAGGAAAAGTAAATTAAATAATAAATCAGTGGGTTACCTGTTCCTACAGATTTTGCAATAACAATTTTGGGAGGAACACACTGACACACAGATCGAAAAATGAACTCATAAACCTCCTCAGAAATGAAGATGAATACTCAGATTGAGGCCTATGAAACCCCTTTACTACCTGTATATCTGTGTGTAACCCCTAACATTACTACGCAACGGATCGGTAAAAACGTTCCTGCGGCACAGAATACACACGGAACTGTTGGACTCGCGTTACTCTCTGAGCGGTTCCGTGTAGTGCCAAACACTGAATATGTAAAAATTAAGGTAAAATTGTCCCTGTGCTTAACTAATTAAGCACTAAGCCATGAAGGCGTATGGGGGAGTAGATATATAAATAAATTATCTTGACTTCGGCACTAGTTGGAGGTGAGTGGTCAGCATCAGGCCCCGGCCGCTTTACCCCCGGTACCCATTGGATAAGAGGCTATTTGGGTCTCAGAGCTAGTTGAATTGCGCGGAGAAAAGAAAATTCTTGCCCCCACCGGGGCTCGAAATCCCACTCTTCTGTCCCCCAGCTCGTAGCCAGTCCCTATACTGACTGAGCTATCCCGGCTGAATATGTAGTGAAAGGAAGCAAGGCAATTAGTACTTCCCAGAACTTCTTGTTATATTTCCGTCGAAAACGTAGGGTAAGCATATGTAATTTCGTGAAATAGGCAAAGCTAGAAGTGGGAATAGAAGGCTACAAGGAGACATCTGCTTAGTTCCTGAGCGCTCAATTCTGAGGAAGCCATTTCTACTGCCTTAAGACGCCATAGCAATCTTTCCCAACAGCGATGCGTGTAGAACGAATTCGCGCGCCTACACTGTAATAATTTCCTTTAAGTACATATTGGTAATTTCCCTGGGATTTTCTACTGAAGCGAGATGTCTACTCAGTTCTGAGAAGCCATTTTCGCTCCTGAACATAGGAGCGTGTTGTTTCATTATATGACATTCAAATTCGCCAGAGTAACTAGGGATATGTTCCTCTTTATTTTTAACAGTTAGCTATAAATATCACCATAATAAAATGTCTTAATGGAACCATCTGTGGAGAGCAATTAAATTATTAAAACTTAAATTTGTGACGAATTTGGAGTACCTTACCGCCTCTGTGGTCTAGTGAACAGAGTTCCTGGCTACAGATCCAGAGGTCCCTGGTTCGATTCCCGGCGTTATCAGATTTTCTGAGAAGCAGTGGTTCTAGAACGGAGTCCACTAAACCTCGTGAGGATAAGTGAGGAATTACTTAAATGGAAAATTAGCGACTCCGGTCTAGAAAACCGAGATTAACGGCCGTGGGAATCCGTTGCGCTTACCACCCGACACCCTCTATCCGCAAAAGTTGGCACTAACTTCGCCGACAAGTGGCGGTCGCTCGGTCAGTATAGTTCGCTTCCGGACTAAAGGTCACGGAGTTACCACGAAATAATGTATGTTTTGGAATCTGGAAAGTTTACCGGAATAGCTCAGTTGCTATAGCGACTAAACTACGGACTTGACGACTGAGGAATCGGGGTTCGATTCCCTGCAAGGGTAAGCCATTTTCTCGCTTATGACATAGTGTCAAAAAAGAAAGGACCTGGAACCCACACAGCCCCTTGTCTGGTGGGTACTGGAGGTTGTTTCCCTGAGGGCAAAGCGACCGGGGCGTAAAGCTGACCACTCACGTCTATCTGCTGCTGAGTTTGTGAAAACATGGAGCTATACATTCACGCCCTCATACATTTCAGCGGTGTAGAGCTTAATTAAGCACAGAGAGAGCATTGAATTTGCAAATTCCTAGATATTTTACAAATCCGTTGATTTGTATTCTTATGGAATAAATGTTTTTTTTTTATTTTTGTGACAGCTGTTCATTTAAAAATGTAGTTCGACACGATTAACGAATTTTTAAAACTTATTTATGAATTAGGAGCCTCGGTAGCTCAGTCGGTATAGCGACGGGCTGCATGTTGGATGGCTGAGGAATTGGGATTCGCTTCACGACAGAGGCAAGACCAAGAATTTCTTGATGATTTATGTCGGTGAGATTTTATTCTATTGAGTTTGTTAATAGTTTACGCTGATAGTAAGAGAATATTGTCGCGTGTAGGAAGGTACGCGTGACGAAAATAACGGGTTCTCTTTCGGATGATTGGATTTATTAGCACTTCAGTTAGAGTCTCTCTTAATTACAATTGATACAGCGCTATTACTGATTTTCACACTTTCCAGTTCACCGTTGCACACGCACTAGGATTCTCCGTCTTCATTAGTCGTCTCCTAGCAACGGATCTCTAGTCAGAAACCAGCACTTCAAATCGCTATGAAGGCTTCTGGCCATTTCTTGTTCAATCACCCTTCAACCTCGGAACTCAACTATTTTTTTATTGCTAGTGGGGTGGGACTAAGTCCCTTGTACTGCGGCCACTTCTGGCCTATTGTACCAGCCCCAGATGATAGGTGAGTGTGATTGTGGAGCAATTGGTGGAATGAAGATTGGCAGGGGAAACCGAAGTACTCGGAGAAAATCTGCCCCAGCGCCACTTTGTCCACCACTAATCCCACTTGACCAGACCCGGGATCGAATCCGGGCCGCCGCGGTGGGAAGCCAGCGACTAACCGCTTGAGCTATGGCGCGGCCGCGGAACTCAACTAAAACTCTGTTGTAATCCGAGTCGAGTCTTATGTTACGACCGACGGTCAGTCGGCCAGTCTGTCTTGGAATGAAGCACCCATCTGGGGCTTACGACCAGATTTTTATTACTCTCAGACAGTTGCGGGTTTGTTGATGTGTGGTGCTCTGTCCGACGAGAGGACGGGTCTAAGTTTACAATTGCTGCTGGCACACGCCAGCGCAGTCATTTTCCGGTCCCAGTCCCACGGGACTCCCGACCATATTTTGCTGTCTCAGATTCCAGACTTCCCTTTTCTTCGCCTCCTATGACTCGCAGAGTCACGGTGGAGGTATTCGACCCCGCCTCCACACGGGATTAGTCTAATCCAAAGTCTCAGTCACATTGCAACTGGCGGTCAGTCTTGGTGTCGAGCCCCATTTTGGCCTCATGACCAGATATTTATTACTATTTGACAGTACTTGTACTTATCGCCAAATATTATTACAGATGTCAAATGAAGGATTTTGAGATAGGCAGGGCATGTAGCATTCATGGGAAAGAAGTGCTTATAACGGCTTTGTAAGAAAGCCCTAAGTAAGGACGTCAATAGGGAGGAATAGGCATATATTGTAGGATAATATTAAGAAGTATTTTAAAATTGATTGGTATGATGTGGATTGGGTCTATGTAGCTCAGGATAGGGAGAATAAGTGACTGTTATGGATACAGTTGTGAATTTTCGGGATCAAAATGTTGGTAATTTCTTGACGTGGTTGAGCAACTGTCTGCTTCTCGAGCAAAACTGAGATGCGTAGAGTTAGATATGTTTAAAACTAGAAGATACTGAGTTCCTTTAAACTCCCGTCCAGATGGAAGCTGAGGTTGACAACAGTCCCACGCTGGGAGCTGGCGAATCTGTAGTTGGCTGATAAAAATGCCTGTTGACCTTTAACATTTGGTGATGAGCCGGTTGCTTTGGAGACGGGTGATTCCGTCCAGCGCTCCGTGCTGATGCAGGGGCGAGGTAGGAACGTAAGCTTTTCATTACGGTTTAGTTATTGGGGGGGAAATCCATTGGCTGTGTTTAGCGGAATGAAACGTGGGGCAGTAGTGGACACGAGAATTCAGAAATGTCATATACGCCTGCGTTTATTGAAGTCTGCATTCATTGTAAAGCATATTGTTTTAGTTGTAAAGAAGTTTGCTTATAATTGTGAAGTTTATCTTAATCATAAACAAGTTTGCCCAAATTTTTAAATCAATTTGTCCGTATTCGTAAAAAGTTTGCCCTTAATTGTGAGGATACTTTCTGTTATATAAGGAAGTTTGCTTGTAATTTTGAAGTTTATCTTAATTATGAAGAAGTTTGCTCTTAATCTTAAATCAGTTTGCCCATATTTGTAAAGAAATTTGAACAACATGTTTTCCCTTAATTATAAAGAAATTTGTCCTTAATTGTGGAGTAATTTTCCATTATATAAAGAAATGTGCCCTTAATTGCAATGAGTTCGATCATAACTGTAAAAAATGTCCCTTTAATTACAGAGGAATGTTCCCTTAATTGTAATTTTTTTTTCCTTGGTACTACAGCCCCGGTGGGCCTAGGCCTACCTCCATTAACTTCTCCGTTCATTTCGGTTTTTCTAGAACTTACACATTCGGTGGGACTCCTTGGGCGGGTGATCAGTTCGTTGCAAGGCCTCTACCTGTACACAAACACAGAAAAACGCACACACACAAACTAAACATCCATGCCCTGAGTGGGATTCGAACCCACGATCCCGGTTTCCAAGCAAGCGAAGACAGTACATGCCTTAGACCGCTCGTCTACCATGACCGGCTAATTGTAAATATATTATCCCTAAATTTTAAATCCCTTTGCCCTTAATTATAAAGAAGTTTCATCTTAATTCTATATCAATATTTCTTTAATCATAAAAACTTGTCCCCCTTATAATAAATAATATTGCCTTTATTTATAAAGAAATTAGTGACTCGTGAGCTTCAAAGGGTTACTTGGAATCATCCTGTTGGCAAAATGGCACCTGAATCCATATCAAAACAGACAATGTGCTACACACTTAGAGGAACAACATCCAACGGACGCCGGAAGGATCATCCAGTCTTATAGAGAAACAGAAATGAATGAAAGGTGATGATGATGACGATGGTGATCATCATCATCATCGATGTTTGGACCTTTCAGTCATTTCATATATNTTTTCTCAGTCAATATACACAAATGCCTGGATAATACCTAAAATAGTTCATCCTTAGACAACTGTTCGATGTCATATAATCTGAATTACTGAACACGTCACTAAATAATGCATAAAAAAACATAAATATTATGAGAATATACATGCATACATAATGAAGAGATTAATAATTATTGATATGATTATTTCAAAGGGATGAAATGGGCGGAGCATATAGCATGCATGGAATAGGTGAAGGTCGCAAACATTAATCTAAAGACCCTGAAAGGAAGAGAACATTTCAACACAGCCTTAGACGAAAGATAATATTAAAATGTATGTTAAATACGTGTATATAGATAGGGAGTGTGTGGACTGGATCTGGCTTAGAATGAGTATCACTAGTGGAAGTTTTGCTGAGACGTTAATGATCCTACAGGTTTCAGAAATGGTCAGGATTTCTTTTTTGCCGTTTGATTGTTAGTTGCAATATCTGGAAACAGCAGCAATAAGTCAAAATATAATTAATGAGAAAATTAAGGGCAAATTGAATTTGGGTAATTCTTGCTACTAGGGAGCTGAGAACATTTTGTCTTATCTGCTGTCTCAAAAACGTAACCGTAATTTTACCCATTATTTTGTATTGGCATGAAAATTAGTTTCTTAATATATTCATGAAAATAACGGTACTTGTTCTAGCTTTCCAAATGTCAAATTTTCTAAAAAGAAGACCTGTCATATTTGATAAAATTTTAATGCTTTATTGATACACTGGACCCCAATAATATTAAGTTATAAATATTTTCTGAAATAATCATTTTAGTATAGCACAAGGCTGTGGTCTATCAAGGAATGTACATGCCCTGCGTTTGCAGAGAGTTTCTTTATTAAAGCAGAGAGCACATGTGCTAACCACTCTGCTTCGAAAAGGTTTAACTGGGATTTGTAACATTTTGCAGTCTCAAATCCCATTGAGTCGTCTGTTCGGCGCGCGAGTGTGGGCCGCTGATTAGAATTGACGCACCATCACACTATTCCGCAAAGCATAGTGATTGATGTCGGTTTACACGCAACGGTTATTCACGTTAAATACATTTTTTCCCACGTACAGCGGATAAACCATTTCATAGTTACGGCTACAATTTATCACATGTATTGATATTTTGGGGAATTTATAAACAAAACTGAACCACTGGACTACTGGACTACACGGCTTCACATCGTGTAAAATAGTCACAGCTGTGAGAACCTGCCATCAAACAATTTCAGTGTCGATTAATAAATAGCGTTACAGGTCGGTATAGCAACTAGCTACGGGCTGGAAGACGGAGGAGTCGGAGTTCGAGTCCCGGCGGGGCAAGAATTTTCACTTCTGCATGTCGTCCATACCTGTTCTGAGGTCCACCCAACCTCCTATAGAATGGGTCCCGTGGGCTCTTTCGTCGGGGGTAAAATGGCAGGGGCGTGAATCTGACCACTCACCTCCAACTATTGCCAAGGTCAAGGAAATATTGATCTATACATCCACTCCCCCATACGCCTTCATGGCGTAGTGCTTAGTTAGTTAAGCACAGGGACAACTTTACCTTTTACAGGCCAGAATGCCAAGATATGAGCATGTTAGAGCATTTGACCCACGTCTGAGGGACAGGTTGAGGGAGTTAGTTGCTACTCATTTCCCTTTGGGGGATGAAGACTCCGTTTGCATTTTCCAGCGGCACTTATGTGGGTGCTGCAGCATAGTACAGAACGTGGAACGTGTTACCAAGGGAAGCGCGTTGTTTACTGGTTTCTACATGAGCGCACAAAATGCGTCCGTTGTAACGAACGTACTTTGTTGAGGACGTTGCTGAGGACACCACACAGTTGCAGAATGCGGTGCATAGTTTTTTGTCTGCAATGGAGGCAGAAGAAAGCGTAGCATTCGCCTCTCTTGTTTATTTCTACAACGGACGTCACGACGTTCCTTACAATGGACGCATTTTGTGCGCTCGTGTAGACGCTGCCTAAGCATGAGACAGAAGGTATGTCTGTATGAACTGTCCAGGATCGCCCTGCGGCAGCTATAACGTCTCATGTAATTCCTTCCAAGTGGCAAGCAATACGACTTATGAAATGTATACAGAATGTCCCAATAAGATCGCTTGTCTCAAAAGAACGGCAAAAATGTTTGGATCTGCTGATATGACCGAAATTAATGTAAGTTATATATATATGTAATAAACTGTCGTTTTAACGGATCAAGATGCAACAGATTTCGGATATAACGTAAACAATCTGTGTACAATTGTGAATTTTTAGAGATGTGGAGGTACCAAGAATGTTTTATAGTTATAAAGCTATTTAAAATAAAAAAAGAATCACAATTTTCCAGATTTTCTAAGAAGTAGTGGGTCTGGAACGGGGTCCTCTCAGCCCCATGAGGATAATTGAGGAACTCTTTGAATGGAAAAGTAGCGGCTCCGTTCTATAAAACAAATTAATTGCCGTGGGGATTCGTTGCGCTGACCACGCTACACCCTCTGTCCACTAAAGTTGGCACTAACTTCATCAACAAGCGGCGGTCGCTCGGTCGGTATAATTCGCTTGCGGACTAAAGCCACGGAGTTTGTTAAATTATGTAAACACATTGTATGTTTATGTGTTTATTGTGTCCATAGGTTATGTATCCTATGGCGTACTTCCGTGAATACTCTTTCACTCGGTTGTGGCATATGTCAGGGGTAACGGGATTTACTCTATATATTTACCATCTCATGCATGTTTAAGGCACGGTAAAATTGACCCCGCAAAATTAAATTTAAAGCTATACCTGTAACAGGCCGTGGAGGCCCATAGGGTTGTGAGACGTCGAGGCTGCCACATTTTCTAGACAATCAGTTCACAGATGGCGGTGAAGTTGTCAGCCATACTCGCCTGCCGCCCTTTACCCACCAGGGAAATTCCTGATACTCATTTCTGTTAGAGGCTGCGTCAACCCCAGAGCCATAGTGCGGCTGGAAGGATTAGGCAAATTAAAAAAGAACAATTGACCTCATTGGGAATCGAACACCCGACCTTCCGGCTTGTGGCATAATGCCCCAACTATCTACGCTACCGCGTCTACAAGTCACTAATACACGTGACAATATGAAGATTTCTCCTTGTAAATCACACATTTGTTTATGCATAAATAAAAGGTGTTGATCGTGTGGACTACTGGTGGTCCGCGGACCAGGAATTTGTGAATCTCTGAGAGCCTCGCAAAGTAACAGCTCCCCGCTCTCAGAAATAAAATTGAATCTGATGACAGTAATGGATTATTTTGCATGAATATATGCTTGAGTATCTTAATCATTAGTAACGCGTAAACGTGTATCGCTTTCACGAAGCTGAGCCCTTCTTGAGGAGCCGCCAATTTCGCAGCTACTCCAGAATTTTCCAGCATTTTATGAAACCCAAGGTTCATTACCACGTTTACAAGGGCCCTCCATTGGTCCCTATCCTGAAACAGTTCAATCAAATCCATATAATCCCATCCTACCTCTTAGATCCATTTTAATACTGCATACCCTCCTCTACGTCTTGGTCTTCTCAGTGGTCTCTTTCCTTCTGGTTTTCCCATCAATATCCTATACGCATTCCTATTCGTCCCCATTCATGCTACATGCCCTGCCCACCTCATCCTCCTTGACTTGATCATTCTAATTATACTTAGAGTACAAGTTATGAAGCTCCTCATTATGCAGTTTTCTGCAACATCCTGTCAGTATGTATGTATGTGTGTATATATATATATATATGTATATATGGGGGAAAAAAATTATTTCGAAGAAAAGTTGTACGGGAAAATGAGAGACGTGTTTCGTGTTCAGTATACATATATTTTTTTTGCGTAGGCGTTGCAGTCACCGAGATAATTACACAGACGCGAGAGGACTCGTCAAATTTATTACGCTATGCGTCCATTTCATAAGTTTTGCGTTAACTGAATCGGTAACTGCTCAAAGTTTATTTACTGTTGTGTATAGACGCGAAATGGTGATCCTGTACAAGTCGGGTGCNTAGAGTCGGTGTGTAGGCGGAAAGTGTTTTCTTCCTGTCCGATACGTGACAACTGCTGGATTACCTCGTCTGTTTGATTTTAGTTTCTCACAGCAACGCCCGTGAAGTGTGATGTCCGTGTAGTTTAGGAAAAATGGTCTGATGTTTCGAAGTAACATATGACCTTCATCTTCAGGGTTTAAGAATAAACGAAGCAAGAAATGAGTAGCATTTGGCAATGAGATCTCAGCTTACTCTAGATTCTTATGTATTTAATCCAAAATTAATTATAAATATTAGAATAGATTTTGTATAAAGAACGCTTATAATGAAAAGTACTTCCTTCTGAGTTTTTACGCCGTGTACTACAGAAAATTCCTGATGTTTCGGAGAACTGATCGCCTCCATTTGCAAGGTTGAGGTACGTAAGAAACAGATGGCAAGCAAAATTGTCATTGCTAGCTGCTTCTTGTTTGGCTTACTCTCAGATACTGAACATCGAGCTCTATCCGAACAACGTGACGTTATAACCAAGAAGCTTGTACCCTTCATATCTGAGTCTGTATATACAACAAAGTCTCCTTTTTACGTTTACAATCAACGCTGGGTTTATTATCTAAATTCCAGAGAGTATCTAAAGAAATGAGTTACCATAACCTCGTCTCTTGTTGAGTATGATATTGTAGCATGTCGAGCCGTTACTATGCAACCACCGCGAGATAAACAAACATACCAAAACCGTTTCTAGACAGCGGCTCTGTAAACACGTTCCCGCGGCAACGGATTAGCATGCAACAATAGAGGTATTGTTCAAAACGGTGTTTTCTACTTGGTCCATGCAGATGGGTTATAATGAAGAAAATTGAGGCATCCGAGTGAAATAAATATCTGGTCATGAGCCACAGATTGGGCTCGACACCAAGACTTACTGATTGACTGACCGATCGTTGGTCGCATTGTGACTTTGACTTTGACATCCGAGTGAGTTCTGTATGGGAGACTGTAAGGAGTGGACTTGAGCACGGTAGCTGAAGGATCTCCACTGTTGAAAACTGTTACCAGGGAACGGCTGGTGAAGACACCGCAGGCTGGAAAATGCTTAGCGTGTGCTGTGGTGTTTTGTAAAGTGTGGATATTAGCGACGTTTGTAGCTACGGACTCTATAAATCCATCATCCAGTCGAAAACCGAGTCGAGAGTCACTCCTACATGTGACAGTACGAGTATGTACAAACTTCATCGTCAGGTGCACCCTCCACGGAAATGTGGGATAGTACCTCGAATATGCCACGACCGCTTTCTTCCAAAACCCTTCCAATTCATCGTTCATCTTACCATTGTACATTATTAAGTATAGGTGCTGACAGAACCATAAAATAGCCAACAAAAATATATACTTGAATTTTGCTTTGGCGAACGATTTATATAGCCTTTCTATTATAGTAATAATTTTATATTCATTTTTACTGACGATCTCTTACTTTGCATTCTCTGAACATCGAAAACCCATTTCTTTCTGCGGTTCAATTTTTATTTTTGCGTATTCTTCAGTATGTTCTCACACATCGTGAATTAGAGAGAAAAAAGAAAGAAAGAAAGAAAGAAAGAAAGAAGAAGGTATTCGAATAAATTGATCGGATCATAGATCTTCTATCTTCTTATTTGTATTTTATCGATATTTAGCCATAATTTGTTTCCTTGTTTATTTTATGTACCTTTCGAAGCCTCAGGATTATATAAATAGCGATTAGATTCTTAGATTTGATTTGATTAGATTTGATCTCGAAGAAGTCGTCAGGCCATAATCGAGAGAATATTCCAGAATTATCATGGAGGGGCCGTTGAAAATAATCCAAGCCCCCCAATCTGGATTCCAGTGTGTTAAAAACTATTCTCGATTATTATTTTGAAGAAATTCAGTTCTTAAAGACATTTTTCTTCATAAGGCTTTGCCTTCTCTCAAACATACATCTACCAGAAGGGCGAGCGGGCACTGCCTGGGAACCTTCAAGGAAATGATTTTGCCCCACGTTAAATAAAGTGTCTCTCACTGCCTCCTCCACTTGTTCTCTTGCTCTTCAGGCTTCGGAGGGCTGTTTGCATAAGCCACAATTTAGCGCTGTCGGTATTACCTTTGAGGTAAAATAAAACCACTTTTAATTTGTAATTTTCCCTCCCGACTCTTCTCGCGTATAAGCCTACACCTAATTATTATGAATTATTTCGATGATAAAAAATTAGTGTATTTTTTAAACGTTTACGAGTACAAACATGGAACAATCTGAAAAGAACAAAGAAACTAATTAAATGTTCCCTGGCGAACAAAATTTACAAAATTGATTGTTACTGGTGACGAGCCATGGTGTTTTCAATATGAGCCTCTCACAAAGCGGCAGAGTGCAGCGTGGTTGAGCCTAAAGAAGCCGAAACCTAAGAAAGTGCGCATGCAAAAGAGTCGAGTAAAGACACTGCTAACCGTTTTCTTCGATTCCAAAGGAATCATTCACAAGGAATTTCTGCCAGAAGGTCAAACAGTGAATTCTGATTATTATCTCGGAGTCCTCAATCGTTTGTGGGCGAGAATTCTTCAAATTAGACCTAACTATCGAGAGCAAGGTTCCTGATCGCTCCTCCACAACAGTGCCCCACCCCTCAAATCGAAGATCATGCACAATTTTTTGGCCAGAAGAGGGATCACAGTCCTTGATCATCCTCCGTATTCGCCAGATTTGGCTCCAGCAGATTTCTGGTTGTTCCCAAAAGTCAAGTTGATGAAAGGAGACCGTCACGACACCATCCAGGACATCCAAGGGGAATGTACAGCAGTTTTAAATGCGATTCCACAAAAGGAGTACAGTGACTGTTTTCGAAAAATTTTCAATCGATTCCAGCTATGTATTGATTCAGAAAGAGACTACTTTGAATAAAAAGAGTGAAATTATGAAAATAATCGACGTCTTATATTTTTAATGAACACAGTCATAACAGAACCTGGATACACTGTGTATATCGAACATCTCCAGATAAACTTCTTGAGTTTCCATGCTGTTTTCAGTTGTTTTATGCCTGTCTTTGTAACGTTTCATTTTATCACCCAGATCAATTATACGTTGAACAAGAGCTAAAAATATTTGCTCATTTCATGAAGTATCTACTCGTCATGTATTTCATCATAAGGGGAAGTTCACTTTCTCATGTCCACTTACTACTACACAGGGTAGAAAACATGTAACATAATGTCCCATGTACTATATAATATTTTTTTAGGCATCATTTACAGCCGAGCAGGCTGACATAGCGGCAACGCTTTAGGCTTGTATTTTGTAGGTGCTTGGTTCGGTTCTCGTTCGGGATAGGTGCTGTCCTGACTGAGGCTTTTCAAATTTATCTTCAGTCCATAGGCAAATACCGGAATAGTATATCGGTCAGGCCGCTTCCTTGCAGATACTATCCACTCAATCAGTTATCCTACCACTACATGATCTGTATATTGACAGTGTTGTGAAATGAAGCACAAATATATCAGCTACTGTCGTATATCTGTAGGGAAATAAAAAAGAGTGAATATTAATGGAAAAATTCTAGGAATTTTCCACTTGTTGGCTTCGATTTTTCATTCGTCACGATTGAGCACACGACTGGATTTGCTGAACCCTATTCATAAAATCTCTGACAAGTTTCAGAGGTCAGGGAATTTATTTGGTTTCAGTATGAGAAAAGATACGCATTTTTAAACACAGTCACATTTTATTAGGATATACATGACATTGTTTTCCAATTCAAGTTTGATGAAAATTTATACACAAAACAATATTAAGGAATAAGAAAAGACATCAATATTTTTATTTTTTATATACTTTCTGAGGGTTTTTATGTATGAAAATATAGTATGTACAATATCATTATAAAATATATTTAAGCAAGGATATGTACAAGTTGAGAATTTCTTTTGTAGAGGCAAGAATATAGTACAGAAATTGTAACTTTTAGATAGTGAATAATAGTACAAAGCCAAAGTATAAGAAAGTAATAGGCGATAGAATAATCTAACACAGCTTTTTTTCAGGTTGTAGTACTGGTACATCTAAGGGTACCAAAGCAGCTTAACTGAGGTATCATAAGTCTTAATTTTTAGCATTCAGATTGAAAATTATCTATGAGTATTACATTCACTTTGAACCCACTCACAATAAGCTTTTAAATATGACACATGAATGTGACATTTGTTCATTTATAAGAACATGAAATTATGCATTTTTGAAGTTCTTCTATTCAAGGGGCTCAGAAATATATTTTTAAACTTTTTGAAGGGGTTCCAATCACAGAAAGTTTGGAAGTTTTTATCTGAGAGAATTAACATATATTAAGCCGAAACATTTTCCACGCCTTTTCTCTTCTTATATATATTCCATTTTGAACACTTTACAAAATATCAGACGATTATAATAAACAAAACATCATCTTATGTAACATTTCCTAAAACTTTCTGTTAATTCGGTATTCATTTGTAGGCACTCCTCACAACATTGGTGGTTTTTCATACACCACAATCATAAGATGATATTTTGTGTACATATGTTTTTATTTTAAATTTATATTGAGTGTATAATTTCTGGTTAGATCAAAATAATTTTACATTTTTCCCACCAAAGATAAATAGACATCCATTGTTATTGGCTCCATGAATTACCAAAACACATATTCATATATTACATATTTTTTCTCTAACAGTATTTACATTTTGTTTATATGAGTGATACAGGCCATGTTTTTAGGTCTGGCCACTATGTTGCGCATGAGGAGAAGTGAGGAGAAGTATGGCAAGAAGTAGTGGGGGGCCAGTACTTAAAATTGTGGGAGGGAAGTTGTCGAAATATAACTACGGCCCCGCTTGTTACCCATACACATCCTACAATGCGTATCTCAGTTAGTGGTCAGGACACAATCCAGTGCGCATTCTGTTGAGAGCGGCCAGGTCTAAAAGCACAGACTGTATGTAACATATGTTTCATGTTCTATTTTTAGGCGACATTTTCCTATACATTTAAAATGCACATAGAAGACACTGCTAGGATTACATTACCATCGTTATAGCCAGAATTTAGCTTTCTCAATGAAGGTAATATTATTATCATATTCTATAATCTGAGCTTGCAGTACATTAGTTCATGAATCCATGGAACAAGAAGGGGCTATTAGATTAGGGGATGAACTGCCAATTCTTCAGTCTGATTTCAGGCTAATTAACAAATCATTGTAGAAAAGTTAATGTATTTTAATATGAATTCTCTTCACTGCGCCATCTCTGTTCCAGGAATGCCATGGGATTTTAGTTGTCTTAATATACATTTAGCATCTTCAGTCAATATTCAGTACATGACATCATTAACTCTTACAAAAGTAAATCTTAAAGAGTTATTTGACGTCAAAACAAAAGTATAATTAGTGTATATTTTGTATATAAATTTAGTGTTAGTTATTCTGAAGTTCTTAGGCTGAAAACTTGTAATTATTATAATATCCATTAGCACTTTGGCCATTTTAATATGCATAATTTAAATAAAATTACAAAAATGAATACGAGAAGCATAATAACAAGCTCATATAATCATCATTTTATCTTTTAAAGTATTCTGATACTCCGTTATAGTACTTTAAGATTTGAGAATTTGGGGGCTAATTTTGTGAATTATGAGCATCAAGGACGTTGAACAAAGGCGGCCACTTCATATCCAAGATTGAACTTCCTGATTGAATAGGTAACAATCCTGACTATTGTTCGAAAGGTCCTGGGCTCTATTCTTGGCAAAGACTACTATCGTGACAGATTTTGTTGTTATTATAATTGTTCTCATTCTGCATAAGTAAATGAGGAAATGCTACTTTCAGCTAAGGACCTGTCGTTTCCTTTAACACAATTTCAAATTAAATTAATAATATTTATGCATTATATTGTCATTCTGCGCTATAGAATCTTAGCAGATCATTCATGACACCTGCAATTAAAGTAAGATATTTCGATTTATAAATTTTGGATATTATTTCTTTGTTTTGTACATTATTCGATTTCAATATTATTTTTATTAATTCATATTATGAAATTTAATTGCATCGATTCTATGTCATTTGGTAATAATCTAAAGTAATTATTTAAATATGTTTAATTTAAGACCGTCATGTTTGTAGTCAGTGTAGATATTTCGTTGTGCAGATGAAAATTTTCATTTTTAAAATTATTGGTGTGTGTATATATTTGGTGATATGTTGGATTCATTCAGTTGCATTTATTAAGAACTATTATTAACCCTAAAAGTGCCAAGCGTCTAAAATTTCGATGATTATAATAATTGCTATTTCTGACATTGTATGACATCTGTTAAAACTTTTATGAAGTACGTAGTCAAGAAATATTGAAGGGAATTTTTCTCTACATCTGAAGCTCTTAAGACGTTTTTGTATACATTATTTTCCCATGATTACTGGTAGAGTTAGCATAGCGGTAACAGTCTAAACTCATATTTAGTAGGTTTACGGAATGAATCTCTGGTTGGACACAAACTATTCTGGCTCAGGTTTTTCATGGTTTTCCTCTGTCCCTCCAGGCAAACGCTGTGACGTAAGCTCGATTAGTCCATGTCCACTTCCTTCCGAATGCTACACGAGTTGTTATTCACGAGTCATCCTACAGTTCGACTTTTTGTATTCTACAAACTGACAGCATCGTCAAATAACAGGCAAAAAAAAAATACATATGAAATAGAAGTTCTAACAACCTAAAATGGCGACTTTCTACTATGTGAATTGCAGTTGGCACTTCTGGGGTTAAAACAATATATAATATTACTTTGCGTTTGAATGAATATGTTGAACCAATATTTTGTAGTCCATATTTTAAGTTTATTTAGAAAATTAATTTGCCAAAGAACAGGTTGTGCTGGAGGCAAATTCTAGACTTGTATTCGGAAGATAATCGGTTCGAATCTCAACCGAGTTACCGGATTTCCTGATTGATGGCTTTCATGGTTTTTACTCAGTCCCTTCAAACAGATACCGGGATATTACCACGTTTAGAATATTACCGCTCAATACTATAGCTTTCAGATTCATCAATCATCATCCGACGCTATGTTCTCGATGTTGAGCGTCGTTAATTAACCGACAAAAATAATAATGCGTCAGTATTTATTATTAAAGTAATCCAGTTGAATGTTTAATTCAGTTCACAGAGCGAGGTGAATTTACGGGTTTAAGAAAAGTTTCACTTTGTGTTAGCTCAGCTACTGCTTCTGGCATTCACGTCAGTAAACAGAAAAATACTTGGCCACCGAAACTGTCTAATCTCAGCCTAATATACAGATTCGTCCACAATAAACTTATGTTCTAACATTACAATACTCCATGCTTATATTTACAAATGTATAATGGAATTGGCTAATTTGAGCTGACACGCATAATTGATCAACACTTACACTGTATTTTGTTTTATTCACTTTATATAAGTAAGTCAAAGAACATTAAGGATACAACCATGTCTTAGACAAAATACAGTTTGATAAGGCATTTCGTATAACAGTACTACAAGTATGGTTTATAAATGTAGGTATTTACGTGTTTGGGATGACCCAAATTACTTAAAATGTTAAGGCTATGTTATGGCTAATAACTTTAGAAGTTTATTTGTGAAAACAAGGCACAAAGACTAATATTAGAATTTATCTTCAACATGTCCACAATATTAAGCTTTTGTTTTTTTTTTAAGTTGGTTTCTTTGGTTACGGTGAGAAAATATTAGGCTTTTGCCGTCGTTTTAAAAAAATAAATATGCAAGAACTTTCTTAGGTTATGCTTTTGGGTATTTTTGTACAAATAAAATTTTATAGCTGGCAGCGCTAACGAGGAGGTTAATTTGGCGGTAGAGTCACTTCTTATTCACGGTCTGACGTTCAGAAATTATCATAAAATTCACGTTAAATTTTAAATCATCTTTTACATCACTGGAGCTTATTACACGACAGATTTGGTGATCATCAGATGCTTCGAAAATTGTTGTTGAAAACTTCTACACTTTCGTCAGTGAATACAGTTCAAATATGTACCCTCTTTTATGCTCCCATGTGTTGTTGTACGTCTGTGACATGTGATAGTGACACCTTGCTTTAATAAATTAATAAGAATTACTTGTATCAAAGCAAACTCTTTTGTACCATATTTGTCAGCAAAAATAATTTCTTCTTATTATGTTATTTGGGGGAGGGGGTTGCATTCGAAGTTAAGTGTTTAAAATTGCACCGACTTCTCATATATAAATTATATTTTTATTTTATTAAAATTAAAATTATACTTTTATTCTTTGATAATATTTCAGTTACTGTGTAATGTAAGCAAACATTTGTAACGGGAATATATGTTAACGCAAACAGTTTCATGAGATGTTTTATTTTACACAAAATTAAGTACGTGTTTCAAAGACAGTTTTAGCAGCTCCAATATGGAGTCACCATCTAGTTTCGTGGCGAGTACTAGAATGTCGTGCCGCCAAGTGATGTCCATCTCGGAACTGTATATGTTTACTGTAATAACGGGCACATAGAAGTTTGCTTCACTTCGTTTATGTTCATAAGGAATGCAATTTAAATGTTTTGTTTAAGCGAAATACATAAGAATTAATAAATGTTTATTTTCTACGTGAGAGATTTTACATATTAATTTAATTATAATTGATGAAAATATTTACTTAATAACTTTACAGATATTTCGTGGATACTATTAATGTGGTTCGATTCCCGATGAGGTCATTAGATTTCTTTCAATTGACGTAATCCTTCCAGCCGCACTATGGCCCTGGGGTCGACTCGGCCTCTAACAGAAATGAGTACCAGGAATCTTCCTGAGGGGTAAAAGGCGACCGGAACGTAAGGCTGACAACCTTACCGCCATCTCTAAGCCGACTGTCTGGAAAATGTGGGAGCCTCGACGTCTCACAGCCCTATGGGCGGTCACGGCCTGTTACAGCGATAGCTTTACCTTTTTTACTTTTAATTTTATTTGAACCAGTGTTGTCTCAACCATTGATTAGCGGCGAAGTTTTAACACTCTCAATAACAATTAATTACAAAAGTACTTTTTTAAATTTTGGGGAGAAGATAACTTATTTATGATCTGTGTTTTTCTCGTCCACTGTAACAGAATAATTTGTGCATCTATCCCAAACGCCATTTTTATTTTAGAATTATATGTATATGTATATATATATTTATGGCTGTAGGCCTAAAATATTAAATGTTCGTGGTAGAGTTACACTTAATCGGCTAACAATGTAGTTTGGATTAGAAACACTAATTTGCATAAGAATTTAAATCACTTTAACTCGATTTAAATTTTAATTTAAAGGCCTAATGCATACCGATGTTGCAAACTATTCTATCTTTCGAAAATAAAATACTAGAATATATACATGTAATTTGTCATAATATCAAATCATGAAGTTTAAAAATAAAGTTACGAAATTACCCATCACTGTACTTGGAGTAGACATGGTTGTTCGCTTAGAAATATACTATGCACACAGTCCATGTTTCTCTGTCATATCACAGGTACTTTGTTTGCTAATGTTAGGACAACTGGAATGCTATTAAATAGTTTTTATAATAAGTAACGCCGTCTGTACAGAGTATACACGAAGCTGAATTTCGGAAATTTTCTGAATAAATTTCTTCTCATTATTATTATTTACGTTTAAAATTCACAGAGTTCTTTTCAGGAAAACAACTGCTGCATAAATCGAGAATTGTCTTTTATCGAAGTCTTAACGGGTTCCAAGGTAATTAAACAAAAGGGATTTGTGTGATAACTTAAGTCCGGAATCCTTGGACTTATTTTGTCGCAGATCATTCTCCCCACCTGCTTTACCTACTTACAAATAGCAACATACATTAATAATCACGAACAGAAAATCTAGAGGCTGTTAAAGGCTGTGCACATATTTCATAATTTGATGTACAGTCCGTATTTTTAGGCATGGCCTCTAGACTGCGCATGAGTGGAATTGGGGGGAGGGGAAGTATTGGAACAAGTATTCAGCCAATAGTTGCAGCTGCATTGTTGGAGGGAGGGGATGATGATGCATCGTGTCTAGACCCTGTTATGAACCATACATACCTATTACAAACCCCATCTCAGTCAATGGACTCGACCGAATTGACTGCTCACTTCATTGAGAACGGCCAGGTATAAACATATGAACAGTAGTATACGTGAACGGAAGTCTACACGGGGCATTTAATACGTGGATATTTCGCCTCAGTCTCCGAAATTCAGGTTTCCGTATACTCTTAATTAGACCTACGTGTATAAATATTATACTTCATTATTGTAGTTAAACAACAATTAATAATGATGTAACACATACTTAACAGTTAACAGCATTTAAATAACACACTCCAGTGTGCAGTGATACTGTATATCTAATAGGCCATTTTTATGTACAAATATTTGACAGGAAAATGTTGCAAATTCCTAGCTGCCATTGGAAGAGACTCGTGTAGAATTGAAACATGTGGAAAGTCCATTGACGTTAGACGAAACAATATAATACAAGTAATTAAATATGTATTTATATTACTTTTAGTATAGATGATCAATTCCTGGGGTTATAGACTTCAGTTAAAAATGTATTTTGTGTAAATGAACTAATATTACATTAAATTTTGATAAGTTTTATATTACATGAGATTTTTGGTTCTGATAGTGGTGTTTGTGAAGAGTACTACAATTCATGTATTCTTATAGCAAATTACGGACGTTTCGGAAGAAAATAACCTTCTCCGACAAAACAGCAAGAAGCAGACAGATGCTGTTTTGTTTCTTACCGGATTTACGTCCTCCGAAACATACATAACTCCCTACCAGACTACGCAGCGCCACAACCCAGAAGAATGTATTTTAATTATGCACTAACAAATGAAAACACATTGCCGCGCTGTTGTGTCTTACGGTAGTTAAGGGGGTGGGGGGCATTCAGCATTACAGAGAAATATTTTTGGCTCTAATGTTGAGTAATTGACGTACTGTAAATATACACAGACATAACTGAGAGTAAGGTGCAAAATTACACGAATTCACAATTTAAAAAACGGGAATTGTTTTTGTGTTTATAATTTTACTTTCTTTCAGAGAGCCACTGTCTACTAGATCTATGAGTTACTATATATATATATATATTATTTACTTTAAAAAAATTGAAAGTAAAATTATTTTGCACCACGAACAATACAAGTATCAATCTGGTAACTTTAATTCAAGATCAGTCCTTATAATAAACAAATAATTTTATTATTTAGATGTAATAAATAATTAAATAAATTTGTTATTTATATATCGTATTCGGGCCATTATAATGTAGTTATTTAAAACTGAATGGCCGCGCCATAGCTCAAGCGGTTAGTCGCTGGCTTTCCACCGCGGCGGCCCAGGCTCGATCCCAGTTCTGGTTAAGTGGGATTTCTGGTGGACAAAGTGGCTCTGGGGCAGGTTTTCTCCGAGTACTTCGGTTTTCCTTGCCAATCTTCATTCCACCAATTGCTCCACAATCACCCTCACCTAATCATCTGGGGCTGGTACAATAGGCCAGAAGTGGCCGCAGTACAAGGGCCTTAGTCCCACCCCACTAGCAATAAAAGAAAATATTTAAAACTGAAGTAGATAAACCCGGTTCTAAGAAACACTTTTGTACAAGGAAGTACCTATACTTCGTTCGGAATGTCTACGGAGCTCATGTAAACAAACGAGACACAAATATGAAGAGAAATGTCTTGTGTTCCACTCGAAGAGTACTTCGCCAGATTCAAGGCCGTAAGAATGGAACACGCTACTACCTGTCGGCAGTGTTTTGTTTACATGCCTTCCGTAGACATTCCTAGTGTAGCATAAAAGAAAAGCTGATAAGTAACGCGCTCTTTATACAATTATAATATTAAAAACATGAAAAGTATTCCATATACTCAAATCATTTACCTTGTACATATGTTAAGAACACCACTAACACAAGTCTTATATATAATATATACTAACAAGTTAAATATATTTTAAATATTAGCTCTATTACATACCGCTAGAAACAGCTATATATATTTGTTTAAACACTATCATCACTAATACTAACAGTATTTATATTCTGTACAAAGTCAGTCTCAAACGCCTGGATTATATTTGTATAAGTGTGGAATCAACGAAAAATCCTATATAACGTTGGTTCTTATGTATTATTATTTTGTGAAAGCACATCGATGTTTGCAATGGCCCAAGGTCACAGAAACATCTACAAAATATTATTGTGACGCGCGCGTTGCATAGTAACGGTCTGTCCGCGGAAATAGAAAACGCTCTTCCTATACTGTTGGCCGCGTGTGTGTTGCGGTCGTTGTCTAGCAACGGGTCTACACGCCACATTATGAAACTTCTCCGTTGTTATCGAAATCCACATTCTATTTTAAATCTAGCAATCCTTAATATTATTAAAAGGGTGGCTTTAATGATTCAACACATTACCGTTATGTCGTCCGCCACGTTAGTGATGCCCACTATAACATCTTGTTCTTACAAACAAAACCAAACTCCTAACCCTAGAAGGTTTATTTCTAAAAACAAAGCCAGAAGCCCAACCCCATGGACATTTTGCTGGAGACAGATTTTAACTTTAGGTTTTGTGTCTTACTTTTAAAAATGAACTTCCAAGTTGGTTACGATAACGTGGTTGGCAAATGATGGTAAATTTAAGTTATTTTCACCACACACTGATACTGAAATATCATTATAACTTTTATAGACAGCAAGACATAACTGGCCATTGGATATTGAACTTAATTCCTTAAGTCACTGACAGTTAATGCTAAAGAAATATGTGCTATTTATAGTCAATATAAATGCGAATCAGCAGAGACACTCGTATGTTGTTCTCATTCTATGCATGATCAGTTAGACAGTTCTTCAGAAGTTATCCACAGTTGTTTCAAATCTCAAGACAGATTTTCTGATAGGCCTAAAGTCTATCTCAACAGTTGACGTAGAGTTTTATGTTAAATCAGCATTTTTTCTATTTTAGAAAATTTAAATCTATCAAGAACTGCATTTTAAATTTATTGAAACAATATCCAATAATGAAACAAGTAGTCTTCTGGGATCTGGCGCCGTGCATTCTTGGTTTTAACCGACGTTTCGGAGGAACGTTCCTCCGAAACGTCGGTTAAAACCAAGAATGCACGGCGCCAGATCCCAGATGACGACTATCTTCATAGTCATCGCCGTGAAAACCTCAAAACTTAAATATCCAATAATGGTTATAACATATTTATAATAATTTAAGTTATGTATCCTTTTTATTAAATTTATGTCCTGCGTAAGCTGAAGAGAAATTCAGTGAAACTTCGATTTTCAGCTAACGGTTTTGAAATTTCCAGACTTCGCTTTTCATTTGGTCCCAGCTACATGGCTATAACAGCAGTCCTACAATATTTAAACGTTAAACAGTTTTACATTTATTCAAATATTTTTTTGTTTTTCGAATTTTCACTTCGTTTTTCGAGTCTTGACCACACAGATAAACTAGATAATAAGTTTTTAAATATCTATTTATGAAAATCTGAAGAAATACAAGCACAGTTTCGCTCTTGTAAAGTGCTTGTCTTTGTACAGTAGGCATATGTTTGTATATTAAATGTTTTCGTCCTCACGTGAGAGAGGTGTGCTGAGAGCTCAAGAATAAAGAAACGAATTCGATTGGTTAAAGAAATAATATATTTGCATATATATCTTTATTGTGTTAAAACACATATGTTAAAAAGGTTTGCCCTAGCTGCGGTATATAATAAACCACGCCTTTCTTTGCGTTGCATCATTTTCATTTCCCTGATTTTACAGTCTATTATATATTTATTATATATGGTCCCTTCGAAAGCGTAAAATCGAAGCTTCACTGATAACATGTAATTACTATTTGTGTAACCATGTTAATAAACGAGATTTTAAGTTTCTCGAGACCGTGATTATCTTAGATCTTAGATCTTGACTATATGTCGACACATCCCAGAAGGCAGCGACCTTCTTAATACATTAATTCCCAATGGTTACCATATGTACCACCTGCTTTAACGTATTAATACAGTGGATTCTGTCGACTTAATGTATTTGTGTGTTCGTATGGTTCTCACAATAAACAGCGACTGTTTCCCTAAACAATATTAATCGGTTGGGCTTTGTAGCGGAGACGTAATGTGTTTTCCTGTGAGGTACGAACAGAATTCTTATATATTATTTAGAAGAAATTCAGTCTTTAAAGGATTAATACGACTTAAATAGCTAATCATAAGCCACGCGGCAGCAACATAATCAGTACAGTGTCCCTTAAGAGTGTGGTTCATAGAGAAAAACTCCTTTGTAGATGTGACTGACATGTACTTTGAATTCGTGTTTGACGAAGCAGTTAATTTCTCTTAAGTAGAGTCTTAATTACGGTTATATGTGAGGTGTCTGCTCCCAGTTACTCAGGAAGTTAGTTCAGACAGTAACATTTCTGACTGTATTCGGCAAGTTGGAATCTCGACACGGACCCATCGACTATCTTGACTGACGTTTCTCGTGATTTTTCTCAGTACCTCTAAGTGAATGTCAGGATAGTTCCTTTAAATACGCCGCGACTGATTCCTTTCAGATAATTTCCAAATTATTATGTAATTAATCGTCATACAATTCGACATTATAATCATAATTACTGACAGCAACTCAAAATGAACAATACATATACACATTGAATAATTAATTATTATAGCTCAACCTGAGGTCCTTAACTACTCTTGTTAATATGAAATTATAAATTCACGTTTCAAACGAATGCATTCATAGGGTGGAATCTGCGTTTCGTATCAGATGACATGACGATAATGAAGATGATTGTGGACCGCAAAGTTAAACTCCAATTTGAGGCGAGATCAAATCCAAGTGCATAAAGTTTTGACTTCGTTGTAAGCGAGAAATTTTGAAGATACGGGAAATAACCGGACTGGTCTCGAACCTATGACAGAAAATCTTAACTCTAGACCGCAGTAAATCGACGATTAGGATATTAGCTCTAGACCACCATACGTTGACGATTAGGATCTTAACTCTAGACCGCCATACGTTGATTACTATGATTCTACACGAGTTCCTTGATTAATGTCTGTTTCAAGTTGTTCCATTCTGGTGTCAAAAACTGAAAGTTTATAAAGGATACGAATGTGTTCAGAATTGTTCTGTTTCTGCTGTGTGCGCAGGCGCGGTGACATTACAATTGATTCGCAAAGAAATTGATTTAAAGGGCCTGAATTGTATTAATTTGTTTGACTTAGGGCTAATGAACCTTCGGGTTCCATGGGACACGCTCAACGAAGTCAATTACGTATGCCTCGAAACTAAAGGGCTGATGTTGTGTTCTTGAATCTTGTGTGGGAGACGCTTTATTCGAATCTCGTTTGGGACAATGGCTACACTAGGGTTTGCATCGGGTTTCTCAGCCCGTCTACGCAAATGCTTGAGTAACACCTCTAAAAGCCCCCTACATTTGCCTTACGAATCTTTTCTAGTTCATCATTTGTCATCTGACCATTCGACGCTATGTAGATCACATTTTGACGGCAGGGTACAGTAACGCGCAAAATAAATGCGATGATGCTTTCCATGTGCTGTAACTTTAGTTCCGTTGTGCACAACAGAGCATTGGAACAGATTATGTCATCCGCAAACTGGAAAACTAGTGACACGTAAAACACTTTTTATTGGTTCAGAGGGCTGCACGGGGCCATGGATAGCGTATTTGGTATAGCCACTGGCTAAGGGCTGGACAACCGAGGAGCCGGAGTTCGAATCCCGGTAGGGTCAAAATTCTTCCGTTGTCCACGTCCAGACCGGTTCTGGGGACCATTAAACCTCCTGTCCAATGGATACCGCGGATAAAACGGCCAAGGCGTGAAGCTGACCACTCACTTCCAACTAGTGCTGAAATTAAGAAAAAGTGGGTCTATACATCCAATCCCCCCATACGCCTTCATGGCTTAGTGCTTAATTTGTTAAGTACTGAGACAACTTTAGAGCACTACACAATAATCGCGCTTTATTATTTCCATTTAGCAACAAAACTCATCCCAAAGGCAGAGTTAGGCAAGTTAGGCATTTCATGCAACCCTTTCCAATGTATAACCGGTTGTTAACAGGATTCATCGCTTCAGTTACGTAACCCGTAAACCAATTGGAAACTGAAGCGACCGATGTCTGACTGTTGAAATCTGTTTCTGCTTGATCACTTGGACGAGTTCCGACTGGTGCGTCACTAGCTGCCGCCGCGACGCTGGACAAATTTAATTTCCAACACAGCTGACGTCATTGTGTGGGCGCTGGGTGAGAGCGTGGGGAGGGGGGATGACGCTCAGGGCTTTATGAATGGCGGGGAGGGTGGAGAACTAGCATTCTGGTCACGTAGAACGGAGAGCCGTGTAAATATCACGGTTTCATTTTCTGTGACAGCAATTTTAATTTGTGGTAATGAGGAGGCTACATAATTTCCTTTCGGTAGAATTATGATCAGGGGCTATTCTAAAGAAAGTGATAGCTGAGTTGCTATAGCGGCCGCGCTATAGGCTGGACAATCGAGGAAGTTCTGTTCTATGCTCGGAAATGGCAAGAAATTTGTCTTCGTTGCATACAGACCGATACTGGCCCCCCACAATTAGTATGGAGGGCTCTTTCTCCGGGGGTAAGGCAGCCGGAACGTGAAGCTAAGAACCTTCATCTAGTACTGACGTCAAGACTAAATAGATCTTGTTTCCACTCTCTCATTTGTATTTACGAAATGATGTTCAATCAAGCATAGCGATACATATATCTTGTAACTTTATTTTAGTCGAAATGATGCAGTTATATTAATTGTAGAATAAATCGTTTTAGGCTACGGTTTCTACTGAAAGAGTTTGTTGGTTATTTAAAGACACTTATTAGTATCAAGACTATACAGCGTCGGATGATTAATTATAAATCGGAAAGTATTTGGAAGGAAATGTTCGTTGCCTAATCAACGTACTATTTTGGCGTTTGCTTGGAAGGACTGAGGAAACCCAAGTAGATGACTACTCAGTATAGCCGATATTCTGTCCGAGATTCGAAAGGAGAACTTCCCGAATTGAAATATAGAACGTTACGTCTAGACCAACCTGCTAATTGTTTGGTATCGTTATTAGTAAATTAATTATTTTTAAGCAACAGAAGTGCACATTAAATTATATTCTTAACCATTGTTTAAATATTAAAGTCTTGTTATTTTAATTTAAGTATTTAATTAAATCTAATTTATGCCCGTACGGGTAAATCACGGGAGCAGTAATAGCGCAGTCCCTATAGCGATAGACTACGGACTGGAAGGCCGAGGGGTGTGAGTTCGAGTCACAGTAAGGTTCAAGAATTTTCAGTTCTCCACGTCGTTCTGACTGGTTCTGGGGCTCATCTAGCCTCATATTCAATGGATACCGGAGGCTCTTTCCCCGGGGTTAAAGCGGCCGAGGCGTGAATCTAACCACTCACCTCTAACTAGTGCCGAGGTCAAGAAAACTTGGATCTACACATCCACTCCCCCATACGCCTTCATGGTGTAGTGTTTAATTAGTTAAGCACAGGGATAACTTTACAACGGGGCATGTTTGAAACCTGTTTGTGTGTCAATATGAGTTAACTAACTCCGTCGGTCATCAAACCTACGGTTTATATCCTACAAGCAGCTAGTTATCGAGTGGGACAACATATCTCGCACCTGTAGACGTGGCAGTGAATATATTTGCGCAAATAAGCATATCACTGCAAGCAACAATGACCATACGGTCTAAGGAGCGGACAGATTGTGTTCGTTCTAACACTGGGATCATTGGATCGAATCCCACTTTGGGCATGGATGTATGCCCGTGTAGGTGGAGGCCTCACGATTTGACTAGTCCTTTCAAATTTATAAAAATATTCATAAGTCCAGAATATAATTCTGACATATGACGTGCTAGAATTAGAATATTATCAGGAAAATTTTGACGGAAGTTTTTATACGTTGTTCCTTAAGCCTGAAACCATAAGTTATAGCATCTTTAAGAGCGAGTTGTCGCTGCGTACAGTGAGATTGCAACCATAAACCGTGCATACCTCTTTCTTTTTTGGACTCACATGGGAGATATTAGACATACATACAAAATTTTAATTAAGAAATCCGGAGATAAAAGGCTGCTTGAAAAATCAAAATGTACATAGAGGATAATATTAAAATATAAGTTATATAAATAGCATATGAGGGTATGTATTCCTCTGGATCAGTGTCGAATTGTTGTTAATACGGTGATAAGCCTTCGGGAAATTCCTGGACGATTTTGTCGTCGCTGTTACTCAGAGTAGACTACCAGTAATTACGAGCGAAATATCTCGGTCGTAACACGGAAAGGATTAAAGTGTTGAAGGTGCTGTTTATAGTTGACAAGAACTTCTCAGAGTAAGATAGTGCAAATGACGTCATTGCCATAAGAAAGTTGTAACTTGAAACTAAATGCTTAATATAGGCCGCGCCATAGCTCAAGCGGTTAGTCGCTGGCTTCCCACCGCGGCGGCCCGGGTTCGATCCCGGGTCTGGTCAAGTGGGATTTGTGGTGGGCAAAGTGGCGCTGGGGCGGGTTTTGTCCAAGTACTTCGGATTCCCCTGCCAATCTTCATTCCACCAAATTCACCATCATAATCACCCGAGGCAGACTACAATAGGCCAATCAGTGGCCGCCGTGCCGAGTGGACCCAATTGGACTCCAAACTAAAATGCTTAATTTCGAAGCTCCTGAAGTGTGACGTCAACGCCGTTTATACTAATTTGTCTAATTAATATATGTCGATTTTTAGTTTCTTTATTAACGGACTGTTTTTGTGTAACACAATTCAGATATAAAGCACATACCAGCAACATATTCTTACAAGCCAGTGACATATTCTCCGTGATATAGCCAGAATAAGACCTGTATCAAACAGATATGCTGGTAAAGAGTTGAACGGAACTACAAAAAATTTCTTTGTTGCTTACTGTACGAAAACCTTATTTTCCACACTTTCGCGTTCATGATATTGTAACGGCCGGAAAACAGCCGCTGCAAGGAGTAGCCGAAATAGCAGGAGACGCAGAAAGCACATCCTTGGAAGAAAAGGAACGGGTTTGCACCGTTAGGCTATTCGGGACGAACAGCCTTAAGGAGGGAGCAGTGTGACGTGTTGCTCTATGGAGGACACCCTCTCACCCCGCCAGCGGTGACGTGGCACTTTCGGAGCGTTGCCGTTGCTACGGTAATAGGCAGGTAAACACCCCCCCTCCCGTCTGTGGCAAAAACACGTTACAATATATATGTACTTTATCCAATGTTTATTACACAAATCACACCGTACGACGCTTCAAATAACACAAAATAATCCCTTTCTTTAATTTCCATATAAATTACACAGATCACTAATGCTGGTTGATGGTGATATATAACATTTGGCCATGAAAATAATGTACTTAACTATCTGAATCTATCGCGTAATGGCTAATGTATTCCCTTGCAGGTTTATCTCAGATTTAGTCCCTTTACCCTCCTTCAGATTGTATGCTTAATTTCGCATGTAAAAGCATCCACACTTACAGCGTAAAAATCATAACACTAGAATGTAACAGTTCTAATTGAAGGCTGTGTAACCTTGCAGTCTAGATCAAGGAGCTAAAAGACGTTCCTCGGCACAGAACACCTCTAAATTGTTTACAAAATCTTACAAGCTACGAAATAATAGAAAGGCTATAGAGGAATATTCCGTTAATTGCAAGTATTTCCGTTATAGCAACCGACTTATATGACGTCATCTATATCTTAAACACTTTCACTGCTGGGCGTCTAAATTAAAGTTCAAAAACCATTAGGCCAATGAATTATGGGTACATAGAAATAAATTGCTATATTAAAAAATATAAATATTCAGAATACGTTATCTCTAAGGGTTTTCTGTAACTGAATAACAGAATATACCAGGTTCAAATGAAACCCGTTCGAGGTGTAGGTGATCAGATGGCTGTATGCATGATACAGCAGCGGTGCAACAAAAAGAGTTCTTTAGAACAGACGGAAGCAGTGGGTACCTCAACACCTACGGGGAATATTTGTAATGGCCCCTAATCATTCGCTCAGAAAAATCACCAAACTGGTTTCATTTGAAAATATCTCATATTTGAACGGATGTTGTCATATTTGATGAAGAATATATTTAAATTGATAGACTAACCGTATTGAATATTACAGCAAAGTCCATCAACATTTCAGTCACATTAATTATGCAGCAATAGTGAAGTAGCTTTGTTATGAGGTGCTAATGAAATTTATTGTAATATTTCATACGATTAAGAAATATCACAGAAATATTATAATTTAAAATTAAAATAATTACATGACAGATTGAATTATATGATTTGAACAGTTTCTTTTATACTGAATAAAAATATAAATAAATAAATATATTTGTCACATCGTTTAGGAATATATACATCAATCTTAAATTCAATTTTCTCATTGTAATAACTCATAAATTACCTTAAAATTGTTCTTGGTTATTATAATTTATGATATACCAAAGTATCTTTTATGTTTAAAATCTTTGGCTTGAAGTCTTTCTCCCATCATCTCTGGTTCATCTGAGGCCTAAGTAGTCCTCTCCCTGCTTTGTGTCAAGGGTTACAGTAGCGCGTGGCCAGAGCGGTTGTTTCATAGACACTGAACTAGGCTAGATCTTGCACTGACCTTGGACTAACAGAGCACAGTACTGTACTCCATGAGTACCATGGCCTTCAACTTCACCATCTTTGTTCTGTGGTTGTATTTGTCCAAATTTAAGCTGCCAACTTCTTCAGCCCACTGAGTTCCTCCACTAGAGATTCTTCATTGCTTACAAAACGTTTCTGAGGTCTGGGGTGACCATCTTCTGTTTCCTGTTTCAGACAAAGTAAAACATTTATACAGAAATAAACACAGAATTAAGGTAAAAGATCAATTTCGAGACTTAACCGTAGACGGAAGGATGACATTCAAATGAAGATTGCCATTATTTGAGATGTGACCCGATATAGTCTGTTAGATCATTAATTTTTCGCAGAGACCTTCTGCCTCCGTCTTCAGAATACAAAAGCATGGAAATAAGTAACAGCAATAGTTAAATTGAAAACTGGATGGAAAACGTTGGTAAAGATCTACCAGTCTACACGGCATCACATCCTAGAAAAAAAATCATTGCGAAAAAAATCAAGATACGGATTAGATTCATCTGGCTC
Source organism: Cryptotermes secundus (assembly GCF_002891405.2). Taxonomy (NCBI): domain Eukaryota; kingdom Metazoa; phylum Arthropoda; class Insecta; order Blattodea; family Kalotermitidae; genus Cryptotermes; species Cryptotermes secundus. Next base: position 414,051 of record NW_019739237.1, read on the forward strand.
GAGGCAGGGACCGGTGCTGGGTTCTTGTAAACATGACAATAAAACTTCATAATTAATGAAGAAAACATAAAATATCTTGGCTGAATGATCCGCGCAACGAATCCCCACGCCCGTTAATTTCGGTTCTCTATACCGGAGCCGCCATTTCCTTGAAATATCTCCTCATTTATCCTCACGAGGCTGAGTGGACCCCCTTCCTTCTCAGAAAATCTGGTAGAGCTGATAATCGAACCTGGGCCTCTGGATCTGTAGCCAGGAACTCTGACCACTAGACCACAGAGGCGGTCACACATACACATACCAAACATCCATGTCTTATGTGGGATTCGAACCCACGATCCCGGTTTCCGAGCGAGCGAAGACAGATCATGCCTCACACCTCTCGGCTGCCGTGACCGGCTATGTCTACTAGATGTAGCTAATTTCTGTTCATGATCCGTAGAGAGACTAATTTAGCCTAATTGTTTCGACAGACTCTGAGCTGATGACGGAAGCAGAATGGTTATTTTTAACCAAGAAAAATACAATAAAATACATTGAACGTACTGTGTGTGCCTGTTAGAAGCATGCAACTTATTCATCTATATTCTACAATCATGAAATTACATAAATTTCTTGACTAGAAAAGCAACTGTTAGCTTTTAAAGGAGGACTCTGCTCCATTTGTTAATTAATTCATTTAGAGGGACAGTGGGAGGCACGCGGTAGCGTAGTTGGTTGAGACACTATGCTACAAGCCGGAAGGTCACGGTTTCGAGTTCCGATGAGGTGGATTTCTTTTCAATTTATCTCATACTTCCAGCCGCACTATGGCCCTAAGGTCGACTGAGCCTCTAATAGAAGTGAGAACCAGGAATCTTACTTGGGGGTGGACGACGACCGGCGCGTAAGGCTGACAACCTCACCGTCATCTGTGAGCCGATTTTCTAGAAAATGTGGGAGCCTCGACGTCTCACAACCCTGTGGACCTTTACTGCCTGTTACAGGGAAAGCTTTTATGTTTTTTGCCTTTAACTTTCTTAGAGTGTCAATGTATGCAGACGGTATTAGTTATAAAATTGGTTTTCAGTTGACGTATCAGTGCAGTGGTTTAGTGATGCACTTCACAAACATCGTTTGTAACTAATACTAATTATTCGGAATGTATGGAGAGAGGTTATATCATGAATGGGTTGCCCTAAACGAATTTCATTCGTTCGATAAAATTGGATGAAAGCAAATCCCAACAACCTACGTTAAACATCACTGTTACAAACTTCATCTATAATTCATTCTATTTAATCTCCATCCTAGGTTAAGTCAATAGCTAAACCACCCCTCCTGCAACCCCTACACACCTATTGTCAGCTGGTGTCTGTTGCGAAGGAGGGTAGGCATTTTCATGAATGAACCACTCCGACATACAACAGGTTAGGGGTTGGGTTTTTTGGCAGGTTGCCGGAGCCGTTATTTCTGACGTCATTGCAATGGGGGTGGGGTATGGGGGTTAGGGCGAAGTTTTATGAATGGAATGAGTCTAACTTCCCTTCCAACTAGGAGGTATGTGAGGTATCGAAATCAGTGCCCGGGGAATACCTCTTCTCGCGAGCAATGAAGTATATATATATCTCTCTCTCTCTCTGGCTCCCTACAACTCCCTCCCGCTTCAACNCCCACTCTTCAACCACCCACGTCGGCATTCTGCTTCCAGCTTCGGCAACTCTCTTCCAGCAGTTGAAATAATATGGATTCTAACAGTATTTTCGTCTTCTGCCACCCGTTTAGATAATTTTCGTTGCAGTTTCCTTAAATTGGTCTTTTCAATGAAATCAAGTTTCTGTGTTGAATGAAAACAATCAATCCTGACTAAATCCTGTCTAATGAAACTTGATTTTCTATTGTCTGAAACTTGCGCAAGTTCTCCATGCGCCCGGATTCGTCTACCAGTTTTTTCCTAAAGACTCTCTCTGCAGATGATATCAAGTAATTTGAAGTGGATGATAGATTAACAATTGGAGGGGGAAATATCCCGAACACCACGTTATGTACCACAAATTCCACATGACTTGGAGTGGGATCGAACCCAAGCGGTCACTTACTTCTTAGCATATGGCACGATCATCGTTGAGTATTGTAATATTGAGCAGGTTGGCGTGGCAGTAACAATCTGGCGCTCAATTCGCCCGCGACACGGGCACGGTTTTCTTCAGTTCCTCTTCACAAATGCTGGGATAGTATTTCGAATGAATATGACCTGCTTCCTTCCATGTATTTTTCAATTTATCTCTTGTCTTATCATTGGTTGGAGCCGGGACAGCGTAGTCAGTATAGCGACTGGCTAAGGGCGGGGTGACTGAGGGGTCAGAGTTCGAGTCCTGGTAGGGTCAAGAATTTTCTCTTATCCACGTCTTCCAGACCGACTCTGGGGCCCACCCAACATCCTGTCCAATGGGTACTGGGAGCTCTTTCATCTGGAGTAAAGCGGCCGGGGCGTGAAGCTGACCACTCACCTCCAGCTAGTACTGAGGTCAAGAAAATGTGGCTCTATACATTCACTCCCCCATACGCCTTCATGGCATAGTGCTTAATTAGTTAAGCAGAAGGACAACTTTACCTTACCGTGCTACTCACGAGATATCTCGGTTACAAGCACTGATATTGATCGCTTTTATTTATATATATAAATGAAAATTAATTGAAATAAACGTCTCCTGTTACTCTAGAGCTGTATTATTAACAGAATCTTGGCCTAATGACACTTCATCTTACGATTCCAAGGGAATAATTTCTTTCTAATCCTCAGGACACCAATATTTACCACAGTGACATCAGCGTTACTATACCTCTGCATTGCACACTAACCGGATATGCCTGGGTGTGGTTTCAAAGCCGTGCTTTATTCACTGGAATTCTACTGCATGTACAAAACAAGAAAAAAATATATATTTTTGGTGTTCGAGTTTGCTTAATTTGGTAGAAGTTTAGCGACGTTTCGGAGAACTTACTGCCTACGTCTCCAGTGTTACAGAGTAAGCGAAGTTAAACAACCAGGAAGAAAGCAGTCACACAGAAATCGATAAAAATCTACAGGTCTATATGACATAATATCCAAGAGTATAGAACTCTTCGTAAGACCCCAAATACAACACAGATAATATGTGCTCTGTGTAGGGTTTCATGTAAAGTTCTCCCTGTGCTTAACTAATTAAGCACTACTCCATGAAGGCGTATGGTGGAGTGGATGTATAGATCCACATTTTCTTGACCTCGGCATCAGGTGGAGATGAGTGGTCAGCTTCACGCTTCAATTTAAGTTAATTTCTTATTACTTTTGAGATAGCAGAGAATGTGGGACTAACTCCGACGTTGGACCGGGTCATCACATCCGCTAGTATCGGTTGAACCACCAGTTTGTATTTCAGAGTTACGTTAGGATGCAGCACACCTGAAGTGCCGCGTCTTGTTCAGTCTGGAGTATAAGTTTGCTGGGCAAGCCTAGTGCTATAGGAGAGAACTAAAGTACAGTCAATATCAAATAAATTATACACACGCAGACAGAACGGGATTAACCATTTGGATGGAATGACTAACAAGAAATTCCTGGCACTAATCACCTGCTTTGTGTTCATTTTCGTAACATAATGATTTTTTACGGTGAGGAATTGTTAGCCCCACGCCCAACCCCAAAGCTGGAGGGCCACCCCTTGTCGGCTGTCCGCGACTGCTTATTCAATATATTCGCAGCTTCCCTCCAAAACTGGAGGGTGTCTCCTCCATCCGCAACCTGGGGACGCGCCTAACATGGGGAGACGAGGAATGCGTATAGGATATTGGTGGGAAAGCCAGAAGGAAAGAGACCACAGGGAAGACCAAGGCGTAGGTGGGTGAATAATATTAGAATGCATCATAGAGAGATACGATGGGATGGCATGGATTGGATAGATCTGGCTCAGGATAGGGACCAGTGGAGGGCTCTTGTGAACATGATAATGAACCTTCGGGTTCCATAAAATGCTGGGAAATTCTTGAGTAGCTGCAGAATTTGCGGCTCCTCCAGAAGGGCTCAGCTCCATGAGTAAGTATGTACTCACCTGCTTTCCTTTGATACGATATGGACCACCTAGGAAACGACCAGTCCAAATATTCTTCGATTGTTGCTTTTGTATTAGTTGCCATATAACGTTCTTAACTAGCCGTTGCCTAACAATGATAAGCTAATCATATAGACACACAGACTGATGGAAAGGATTTATGAATTAGGCCGTTGAGATGGGTTCAAGTGCGACGATATACAAAGTTTCATAAAGATTGCTTTGGGCGTTCGAAAGTTGATAGGTGAACAGATAGAGAGACAGACAGCATGTCGATCACATAAGCCTACTTGTATTCTTTTTTAAAAATGAGGAAAGTAGGCTAATAAAAGAATGCTGAAACATTTTGTAGTATGAATTATTATTAAATGAGTCTCAGGAAAATCTTGGAAAAGGTAGAATAATTTGATTACCCTGAAATGAATAATAATAAAAGAAATTTCGTAAAATCAGTCCCCCGAACTCGAGTTAGAGAGTTGCGGACCACGCTTTAATAACCACTGTGTACAGTTTGCGCCGTGCTCTAGAAATTTATACACTGTTCCTTTTAACTTCAGTTTTTATTTTCATTAACCATGAAAACGTTATTACTAAGCATATGACCTTTACATACGGCCATATTTGAGCGTATTATCACAGGCGGTCTCGCTTCTCGCTTGGACTAAAGGACGCCCGTTATATAACCCCATTTGGAAAAGATGCCATATTTTCTAAAATCGTTGCAGTTTTAATAATTTTGTTAAGTGAATTTTGTGTCAGTTGTTAATTAATCTCGTATGTTGGAATGGAGGTATAACTCCACGTAACCTAGATACTGGATGCAAATAAGTGGTCAGATGCCTTACCTTTATGGAAATAGCTAACATTACTAGGAAGACAGAAGGTTGAGTAGGCCAGATTTATTAAGCTTTTAATAGCAACTTCATCTTAATACAAAATTTAAGCTGTTAAACATCGTAATGACAAATACATGCTGTCTTAAACCTGGCCGTTATGAACACAATGCGCAGTGGATTTTGTCGATTCTAATAACTGAAATAAGGGTTATAGGATGTGTGTAGGCTAATCAGGGTCTTCAATTGCAATGCGTTGTTCTTCCTCCCACTCACGAGGCGGCTGCTAGCACTGTCCCCCTCCTTCCTACTTATTGCCCACATCTCGTAATGCGCAACTTAGCGGTCAAGACTAAAAATTTGGCCTGTATATACATTTAATATTGAGATACTTAAGAACATATAAAATCTGTATTTGAGTAGAAGATATTAAGAATAAATACATTAGGAAAGAAATGGAAATAAAGCACGAAACAGCATAAATGAATGCAGGACTGAATAAACCATGTAAACGGAATGAGTGATGGAAAAACAGAGAAACAGGGTCTACGGGATAAACCAAAGGGATGCCGAGATAGAGCAAGAAGTAAAATGAATATCTGATACGGGAACAGGCTTATTTACTTATACTGAGAAGTTCAAATATTTCTTTCCTGAAACAAGCCCTTTCATCCCTCGAGGGAACATTTATTTGCTCTTTATGCTCTGCTGTAGAAACATATAGTGCTGCTTTTAGTACCAATTTTTTTTCTCACTTACCATGAAAACGTCATTTCTACAAGTTTATAGTCTTTTTTTCTTTACACGTGCCTATTTATCCTGTAGCATAGGCAGTCTTACATCTACTTTAAACCTAGTTTATAACCCCATTTACGAAAGGAAATCTCTTTACTGAAACCGTTGTAGTTTTAATCAATTTGTTGCGTAAGTTTTGTTTTATTCTGCCTGTACAAGGATTGAGTCATGACCCGTTCAGAGGCTGAATTAATTGTTGCGCCCATTTTCTTCTTGGACATCCAATATCACGTCTTCCAATAAGGGAATACTTTCTACAACAGACGTTTATAAGGCATTCTTTTTACATGGTTATGCCATTTCCTTTATCATTCTTGTATCTCTTTCACCGTTCGTTATGGTCCGAATTGTTCTCTCATATCAGCACTTCTTACTTTGTCCCTCAGTGTAGTAACCGTGACCACAGGAACCTCTATTCAGATTTTGTATTTCCGTTCTCCACCTATTTAGTTCCCGTTGTACCGCCTCTGTGGTCTAGTGGTCAGAGTTCCTGGCTACACACCAAAGGTCCCGGGTTCGATTCCCGGCGCTAGCAGATTTTCTGAGAAGTAGTGGGTCTGGAACGGGGTCCACTCAGCCTCTTGAGGATAACCGAGGAGCTACTTGAATGGAAAAGTGGCGGCTCCGGTCTAGAAAACCGAAATTAATGACGTGGGCATTCATTGCCCTGACCACGCGACACCCTCTATCCGCTAAATTTGGCACTAACTTCGCCGATAAGCTGTGGTCGCTCGGTCGGTATAGTTCGCTTGCGGACTACAGGCCACGGAGTTTAGTTAGTACCCACATTATGTTATGCATCTCTTCTTTCCGCAATAATGTTATGCATTTATAATTGTACTTCCTTCCTCAACTTCTTCCTAATATATTTTTAATACAACCTCACCGCCATCTGTGAGCAGATTGTCTGGAAGGCGTGAGAGCGTCGATGGCTCACAACTCTATGAACCTCGACGGTTTTTACCTTTACATGCATTTAGTATGTTGTACTTTTTCAGTTTGTCTGTGTGATTAATTAAGCATTACATCCTGAATAAGGGGGAAATGGAGGTATAACTCCATTATCCCGGCCTGTATATACAAGCAGCCTTAGTGCTAATCCCTTACTGTTCAATGTACATTATCTAAATTTATATAACTTTCCGTCGTATTCTCAATTTAAAGACCGAAGACGCTACTTCAAGCGGTAAGAGATCTGACTTTTACTCTGGAGATATCCTATTCGAGTCTTGGACACAATAATAATTATACTGACTGAAATTTTCATGTTTTTCTTCATTTCCTCCAGGAAAATTCCGTGATAATACCAAATGCCTCGACTGCCTCATTCCACGTCCCTTCCGATCCTGTATTGTCTGAACAACTAACGGGTCCTTAAAAGTACTGCAATTGAATTATTCGATTTTAGGGTTTCAGGTCTCTGACTATGAACGGTGTTACATTTGGGATATGACGCCGTGTAGTCTGATAGAGGTTCACCGACGGTCTTGCTCTTCTCTTGTTTCTGTGTAATCTTCTCTCCTGCCGTGAATATGTAGGCAGTAAGTTCCTCGGAAAAAGGCCGCGCCATAGCTCAAGCGGTTAGTCGCTGGCTTCCCAGCGCGGCGGCTCGGGTTCAAGCCCGGGTCTCGTCAAGTAGGATTTGTGGTGGACAAAGGGCGGCTGGGGCAGCTTTTCTCCGAGTACTTCGGTTTCCACTAAATTCTCCATCATCATAATCACCCGGGGCAGGTACAATAGGCCAATCAGTGGCCGCCGTGCCGAGTGGACCCAACTGGACTCCACCCCTTCTATGCGAATTAAAAAAAAATTCCTCGGAAAAGTCGGATTACTTCTTCGCGTATACATGTCTTCACATACCGGAAGATAGTAATCCTTCATGTATTACTTACTTGCTTACTAATGGAGCTGAGCCCTTCTTGAGGAGCCGCCAATTCTGCAGCTACTCAAGAATTTCCCAACATTTTATAGAACTCGAAGGTTCATTACCGTGTTCACAAGAGCCCTCCACTGGTCCCTATTCTGAGCCAGATCAATCCAATCCCTTCTTGACCACCTACCTACGCCTTGGTTTTCCCAGCGGTCTCTTTCCTTTTGGCTTTCCCACCAATATCATATACGCATTCTTCGTCTCCCAATTCGTGCTACATACCCTGCCCACCTCATCCTCCTTGAATTGATCATTCTAATTATATTTTGGGAAGGGTACAACTTATGAAGCTCCTCATTATAATCTTTCATGTACGAGTATGTGCACGTATGTATGTATGTAGTGAGAAAATGAATCTACTCAAGGATATAGCAACGCCGATGAAAATAGACTCGTAAAATTACTGTAATAGACTTTGACAAATGACTGTACATGTAATTAAGAATATAGGGCTAGACACGTGTACATAAAGGAATGGGCACTACGTGGTTTCAATCGATTGGTCGCCTTTGTTGACGTCATGTATTCCCCTACTTTCATACGTCATAACATTTTAATAATTCAGATTATCGATTGTCTTTGGACTTTCCGCTTTAGCGAGATATTTATTTATTATTTACGGTTCGTTTATCGACGCTCTTTGCAGCTCTGACTGTGCAGTGAACATACTGAGGCAATTGGCTCCAGCTGTACCACTTCTGATTTATATTCGGGGGATTACAGCTTCGAATATCGGCCTGGGCATCGTCTGTCCTCTCTGACGTTTCACTGATTGTCTTCAGTTCTCGCAGGCAAACGACAGGATAATATTTAAAACTCGGCCACGACCACTTCCTTTCAGATCCATAACTAAGTTTGAGCTGAGTCCTTCTAGAGAAGTCGCCATTCATTCAGCCACTCAAAGAATTTCCCAACATTTTATGGAACCTGAAGCTTCATTACCGTGTTCACAAAAGCCCTTCATTTGTCTTTATCCTGAGCCAGATGAATCCAGTCCACAATTCCGTATCTCTTTCAAATTCATTAGTTAATTTTTCACTAATCCTATTAACATTGGTTGCTGTATAATTTGAGCTACTGCTAGAGTAGTCGAGATACTTTGTAATACTTTGGGCACTTCGTAGCGTAGTCGGTTGAGGCACTATGCTACAAGCTAGAAGGGCGCGGGTTCGAGTCCCGATGAGATGATTGGATTTTTTTCAGTTTACCTAATCCTTCCATTCGTAATATAGCCCTGGGGTCGACTAAGCCTCTGACAGAAACGAGTACGAGGAATCTTCATGGGGGTAAAGGGCGGCAGGCGCGTAGGGCTGACAACCTTACAGCCATCTAGAAAATGTGGGAGCCTCAACATCTTACAACCCTGTGTGCCGGCTACAGGGACAACTTTACATTCTTTTTTCTTACATTTAAATATTTTCCTTCCATTTATATCTTGGTCTCTGAAATATTTTCGACATTGCAGACATCACTTGGGTCCGAACACGTATTCTTCTGAATTCTGTGGTATTATTCTGGGTAGATTTATGATTTCTGCTACTGAGTAGCGCGAATGTCAGGATAGTGAAATAATCTGTTAAAAATTGTTAGGTATATCTAAACAGAACCTCGATAACGCCAACTTTCACTTATAAAGTGGGGGTGCTTGAAGTCTGAGTTCATCGGAAGAAACATACGCCATTGTTGTTCGCAGTTTCAGTACGTGACGATTCACTAAGGGAAATCACACGTTGCCAAGGAAACATATCTAAAGGAAACGTTCTTTAAATAATAAATCAGCATTCAAATTACGCAGTGGTACATTCCGGGCCGCTACGCCGTGTAGTCTGGTAGGTGCGCACCAAATTTTCCGAGGAGCAAAGTGGTTCAGACTTCTGACTGAAATTTGAGGCACAATTGTCTTCCGAAATATTGCTAACCACCTGCCAGATTATATACGATATTACAACTTAGAGGACTTAGATATGAAACTTTACCGTCATGGAAACTGTTATGTTCAGCAAACCCTCTTGAACTAGTGAACCTTTTGTTTTCTCTGGCTTTACAGCCCCCTTGGGCCCTGGCCTCTGATTTTCAGGTTCATGATCATTTTACAGACGGTAGGACTCCTTGGACGAGTGATCAGCTCGTCGCAAGGCCTCAACCTAAACATAGGACAACACAAACACAGAATAAACACACATACCAAACATCTATGCCTTGCGTGGGATTTGAACCCACGATCCCGGTTTCCGAGCGAGCGAAGACAGTACATGCCTTAGACTGCTCGGCTACCGTGACCGGTATTGAACTATTTGCTATTTTAAATAATGGGTGACTCTTTATTATGGGTTAATTTATCACTTGTTCAAACATAATAAAATATTCATTCGTAGTTTAACTTACACTTCATTTTAAATCGGTTTGCTGACTTTCAGAATGTACTAAACGTTTTTAATTTATAAATAATTAGTTTTAAGCAAATTATTACTAGTTGAAGTAGAGGTTCTCAAAGCGGTAACTACGATGAGTATTGTCCTCCGATATGTGACGATGTGTAGTCCGATATAAATTTATAAACGTTTCGGAGGAAGGTACTGCCTCCATTTTCAGGGTCGAAAAATAAGCAAAGCAAGCAGCATACAGAGCTCTTGTCTTACTCTTCGACCCTGAAGGTGAGCCAGTACTTTTTTTTAAATGTCAGCAAATAACGAGATTGTACGGCCTAATCCCAGAATGCAGAACTTTTCAAATTATTACCTAATTTATGGTTTAGTAAAGAGGAGAAAACGTAAGGTTTGAATAGTTCTACCTTCTGGAATATAACGCATTGTAGTGCACTGGAAGTCAACAGACGTTTCGGAAGAACAGTGCTACCTACTTCATGCTGGTTTCTTGCTTGGCACATTCTTCAATCCTGAAGATGTACGCAATATATTCCCCCCCCCCAAATCGTCTGTTGACTTTCACCAAACTATACGGCGTTACCGTAGAATTCTTCATAAACACTGCTATGAGAACCTCAAATCCTATAACCTAAAATTTTATCCGGTTCTCCTAGCCTTCATTTTCCGAAATACGTTTACTCTTGACACACTACATCAAGGATGTAACCCTGAGGGTTGGCGAGGGATTGCTGTTCCCCAGTATCGACATACGACTGTGCACTACTCACCTTCTGCAGGCCATGCTCCATGCTGAGGAGCTGCTTGATTGTGTCGTACACAGACGATGGATGACGAGCTGTCGTTCGGCTCCTGGTCAGCATCTTGTCCATAGTCTGGACTGCGAACGGGTGTCGAGCTGGTGTCGGTGGCCTCAACAATGCCACTTCTTTCTGACCTCTTCTAGAGTCGAACTCAGCATCTGAGATGCTTGTCGTTTCAACAGGGGATGATGTGACTGCAGAGGTGGTTGGAACAGGAGTAGTGTTCGCGGAACGAATTGGAATACTTTCAGTGGAAGAAGTTTTGACATTTTTTGACCCAGCTGCATGTTGTTCATGAGAAGTTTTAGCAACTTTTGATGTTGAAACGGGTCCCATCATCCCATTCCCCTTCCTGTCTGAGAAATTTATGTTACCTTTCGGAATCCATGGACCATATTCGCTTGATTCTTGTTTTTTGTTGTAAGACCGGATGCTTTTGTACAAAGGCTCATAGCTTCTCTTGTATGACATGCCACTACCCCAGCCATTTTCGAACCATGGACCGTTTTCAGTGGGGAACCAAATAGGCTCATAATACTCAGGCCTGTGTGTGTTGTCCATTACAGAACTGTGTGCGTACCATGTTTGGGGATGGTCATTCTGTATGTTTGCTGGTGCAGGGAACCAATTGTTGGGAGTGTTTCCTGCGTGGTCCTTTAGTTCCCCACTGCGATTCTTCTTCACCAGAGATTTCAGCTCTCTGACATCTTCATCCTCCAAATCTTCATCACTGTTTTGATATTCTCCTGAAGCCTGACTCCTACTTCTTCCTGTTTCATACGCCCATCTACCTTGAACATCGTCATCTCCTTCAAAAACACCTTCATGTGGAGGATGCCTCACGATATGACCGCTGTTTGCATCGTTGTACATGTGACTCATGATCAGGTTCTGAAGGAAAGCTGCGTTCACATCGGCTAGGCTGTCCCTTTGGGGTTGTCTTTGTAAACCACTCCCTCCCTCAAACCAGGTTTCTTGCCCAACAGGTAGCGATTCTTCCCGTTCCTCTCTTTCGTCCTCCTGTTGGAGTTCCTCTTGCAGGTCGTAAACAGGATCATTTGGTTCATCATATCCATAGTAACCGTAACCCATCCTCTGATGACCGTCTCCATAATAATATGGTGCTACTGACTGATAGAGGGAGTATTTCATGTTTCCGTTCGTGACACTAGTTGGGTAGAAAGGGTAACTCCCAAAACTTCCTGGATCTTGAGCGTAGTAATATTCATTGTCCGGGTAATCCTGTGTGTAGGGGTAGTTGATAAGAGGATCTGCTGTGTAGTAACTGGGAGATGAAGACATTCCAAGGCCGTAGTTTGTTTGGGTACGGGGTTGTGGCTGTTGGTAAGCCTGCAAAGGCAGCGGAGCGGGACCTGCCCATGTAGAAACTCGATGTGGCAGACCTGTTGATCGGCCATAACGTTTCGTTCCAAAGACGGGATAGGCGTAGAGGGCATCAGGAAGGAGAATGAAGACAAGTGAAAGGATAAAGAAGTTACGTGAGACAGAGGAGCCGAAACGTATCGTGAAGGCGAGCGGCATCTGTAGATGAGACAGAAAAATGAAACGTTCATGTTGTTATGGCAAATATTCATCTACAGATTGGAGCAGTGGTTATCAGTCTGTGTTCCGCGAGATGGACCGAAATTCATATCATAGAAATCACGTTATGGCGGTTTATTTACCAGTTTAGTAGAAAAATATTAGATGTAATTGGTGTAATTTTCTCAATTTTATACATTTTTTATAATCCCTTATTTATTCTTATTTACTTTCTGTCGCCGCTAGATGGTGAGCCGGGATAGTGTAGTCGGTATAGCGGTTAGCTACGGGCTGGACGACAAAGATAAGATATCGGAGTGCGAGTCCCGGTAGGGTCAAGAATTTTCTCATCTTCACGTCGCCCAGGCCGGCTCTGGCGTCAACTCAACCTCCTATCCAATGGGTAACGGGGGCTCTTTCCCCGGGGGCAAAGCGGCCGGGGCGTGGAGCTGAACACTCACCTCCAACTAGTGCCGAGGTCAAGAAAATGTGGGTCTATACACCCACTCCCCGATACGCCTTCATTGTACAGTGATTTCTTAGTTAAGCACAGGGACAACTTTAACTTTACCCTGCTAGATGTGATTTAATAATAAATGGGATTATTATTATTATCATCATCATCTTCAGCATCATCATCTGTTGAGTTGCGGAAACCATGATATGACATTTCACCTACTAACATTATTTATATCGAATGATGGGACGAAAGAAATAAGCATTTCATGCTGTTCCGCAGAGCAACATAACATCCGTGCGTTCCGTGAACTGAGTATGTAGGGGAACCACTGCAAGAGACCAAACCGTTACATCACGTGGAGAGGTTCAGCAAAATATTCGCCATATCCGGCTTTACATATGCAATTAGTTTCAAGACGCAGAGTCGCTGAGACACTGCATGCAATTTGTCAATATAATCCTCGAAGCATTACAGAACAGAAATATTCGTTGCTAGGTTCGTAAGAGGACGTTACTGGACCTGACCTATATCTATTTTTTTATTGCTAGTGGGGTGGGACTAAGTCCCTTGTACTGCGGCCACTTCTGGCCTATTTTACTCGCCCCAGATGATAGGTGAGGGTGATTGTGAAGCAATTGGTGGAATGAAAATTGGCAGGGAAACCCGAAGTACTGTGAGAAAACCTGCCCCAACGCTACTTTGTCTACCACAAATCCCACTTGACCAGGCCCGGGATTGAACCCGGGCCGCCGCGGTGGGAAGCCAGCGACTAACCGCTTGAGCTATGGCGCGGTCATCCGTTGGGTTACTCTCTAAATAGGACTATAAAAGATTGGAACGGTTTACCTGCAGGCATACTAGCGTCTTTCTCCTGTAAATTAAATACTTTTAGAAGGAGGGTTAGGGAAGCTGTTACAAGTACAGAGGCCTTAGGCGGAGTTGAATGGAAAAAAGTGAAATAATGTGAAGTGTCCTTGTTCTAGTGCAGTGAAACGAACACGATCACGTGCCCTTGTGTGACTATGCGTTTGGATTTGTACTGTGTGTACCTTGTTTATTTTATGTACTTTGTTTTATATTGTTCCCTTTATGTTATAGTCTTTCCTTGTCTGTATCAATGTAAGATCTACTGCCACCGGGTGAACATCCAGTTGCAGTATAATAATTTAATTACTTATGGAGATGAGCACTTCTTGAGGAGAAGCCAAATTTGCAGCTACTCAAGAATTTCCCAGCATTTTATGAAATCCGAAGGTTCATTACCGTGTTCACAAGAGCCCTCCACTGGTCCATATCCTCAGCCAGATCAATCCAATCCATACCATCCCATCCTCTCTCTCTTAAGATCCATTTTAACATTGTCCACCCACCTACTCCTTGGTCTTCCCAGTGGTCTCTTTTCTTCTGGTTTTCCCACCAATATCCTATATGTATTCCTCTTCTCCCCCATTCGGGCTACATGCCCTGCCAATCTCATCCTCTTTGACTTTATCATTCTAATTATACTTGGAGAAGAGTATAAATTATGAAGCTCCTCATTATGCAGTTTTCTCCAACCTCCCGTCACTTCATCCCTCTTCAGTCCAGATATTCTCCTCAACACCCTGTTCTCAAACACCCTCAGTCTATGTTCCTCCCTCAATGTCAGAGACAAAGTTTCACACCCATACAGAACCACAGGCAATATTATAGTTTTATATATTCTAATTTTTGTGTTTTTGGACAGCAGACGAGTAAACAAAAGGTTCTGGACTGAACGGTAGCAAGCATTACCCGAGTTCAATGTCCTCTTAATTTCCTTCTGAAACAGGTTTTGATTTGTTATCGTCGTTCCCAAATATCTGAACTGTGCCACATTTTCCAAACATCTATTTCCTATCGTTATAATAATAATAATAATAATAATAATGACAACAACAACAACAACAACAACAATAACCCATTAGTAGGAGATGTTCATATAATTAGGTTTTGTGTTCTCCCTTGTAGAGCAAAATTCCTAGTCGAGTACGTATCATGTTCGAACTGTTGGAGAATTGAAGTCTAGCTGAGCAGGAGACGAGACTATGAGCAGAATAAAGTAGCTTTGTCGTGTGTCACTGCGTCTGCAGCACGTCAGGTCGATGCGTGACCTACTTCTGCAAGTTCCCGGAGATCTCGTTCAATCTCCAACGCCCATTATCCCCCTGTACATATTTGTAAACCAAACAAAAAGTCTTTATGTATGTGAAGACGGGCTTGGAAAGTCGCGAGTGGTTTCTGTTTCCTGTTGTACTCTTTGTACTTCTAGTGGGTTCAAGTAATTTAAAATCCTCGTGTCTTATTTCGTAGTATCGCTTTTTCTACTTGAAGAAGTAATAAACTGTGTAACGTGACGTCATGTAATCCTGTAGAAGTTGGTTATTAAACGACACTAATGGTATCGTAACTACTGTATTGGAATATAAAACACATGTTACACGTTTGTTCTCCGTTGAAGAATTGAGGTTCACCTTAAATTCGATGGTGTCTTATATTCACCGTAATACGATATATCACTATGCTACAAGCCGGAAGGTCGCGGGTTCCAGTCCCGATGAGGCGAATTTTTTCAATTTACCTAATCCTTCCAGCCGCACTATGTCTCTGGGGTCAATTCAGCCTCTAGCAGAAATGAGTACCAGGAATCTTCCTGGGGAGTAAAGGGCGGCCGGCACGTAAGGCTGACAACTTCAACGCCATGTGTAAGGAATTGTCTAGAAAATTTGAGAGCCTCGAGCTCTCACAACCCTGTGGGCCTCCATGGCCTGTTGCAGGATAGCTTTGCATTTACCAGTGACAACTTTGATTCAAGGTTCGGCCACACAGAGCGCTACGCTATGTTCGCTACGTACGCTGTGTACACTCTGCTACGCAGGTAACATAGGGAACATAGCGTACGTAGCGTACGGAAGTCTGTGTGGTCAGTCACATTGGCAATAAAGGGAGATGTTTTTCTGTTCATATAGCGAACATAGCGTACGTACCGTGCGTCGCGTACGTAGCGCTCTGTGTGGCCGAACCTTTACTTTCTTATTTTACTTGAGAGGTTTTGTGATTATGGTCGATCCATTTCGTGAATATTATGGACAGTGCACTTTATCCATTGTCTGGAGTTTGATACACATGCTCCTGAAACTGGATCCATTTACGTCATCAAACCAAAGGGGAAGGGGGAAGGTTCTCAATAATTTGTAGCCTCTAGAAACATGTACGCTCGATCGCCGAATTCAGTGACCTGGCTGAGAATAAAAGCAATGGCGGAATCTATGAATACCTTGTAAAGTTGTCCCTGTGCTTAATTAGTTAAGCATTATGACATGAAGATGCTTAGGACGTACAGATGGTAGAATTTTGGAATCAGTGGAAATAATTTTTAAAGGGTTTCTAGATTTATTCCATTACCACATATTCCGAACAGTTGGGTTCAAGTGGTAACTCTTCTTTTGACTTGTGTTTAAGAGATATCGGGTTCGAATCCAGGCCGGAACACAGATTTTTCTGAGATTTTTCGTTATTTTCACCACTCACCCCGCGTGTATGTGTAGATACCGTGAGAGTACCTCAGATACTATCATTTCTTCCTTCCAGATCCCTTTCAATTCCTTACTCGTTATTGCCTCGTAATCTTACTTGATGAATTACTTAGGTAAAAAAAGGTAAAGTTGCCCCTGTGCTTAACTAATCAAGCACTGCACCATGAAGGTGTATGGGGGAGTGGATGTATAAATTCACTTTTATCTTGACCTCGGCACTAGTTGGAAATGAGTGGTCAGCCTCACGCCCCTGCCACTTTAGCTCCGGGGAAAGAGCCCCCGGTACCCATTGTGCTGGGTGCACCCGAGAGCCCGTGTGGACACAGTGGAGAAGAGAAAATTGTTGACCCTACCGGGACTCGAACTTCGACCCCTCTGTTATCCATCCCATAGCCAGTCGCTATACCGACAACGCTGTGAATTACTTACAGCGTTGTTAAATAAACAAATAAATTGTCATATATATATGTGGCTAAAGACTAACAAATAATAATTAATTTTTAGTTTATATTCCTAAAACATAAGTCCGAAATGTTTTATATAATTGTTGTTTTGAATGCCGATCACAGTGGCCGCGCGGTGTAAGGAATGAAGTGTCTTCGCTCGCTTGTACGCCGTGGTCATGAGTTCGAATCTCACTCAAGGTATGGATGTCTATGTTTATTCTGTGTTTATGTTGTTCTGTGTGCAGGTAGCGGCCTTGCGACTGGCTGATCACTCGTCCAATGATTCCTATCGTCTGTGTGTAAGATTAAGAAACTGAAAAAGCGGCTAATGCCCAACAAAGGGCTGTAGGGCCATATTGGGGTAGAGCTATTTTGAATCACTGAATACTGACATTTTGACGGAAGAAAGATACGGACCTGTTACCATATTAGATAATGGAAAGCTAGGCATTTTTCTTGTCACAATCAAATGATTATTTTTAATAATATCAATTCTTAACGACCTGGAATTTGTAAGATATCGTATTATTAGGGTGGTGAATATGAAAATGGAATTTTCCAGGAGTGTGATATATGGTAATATTTCCCGTCGTTTCAGAGGACAGTGCTCTCTCCAACTTCTACCCTGGATATAGAGGGATAAATTTGAGTGGAAGCATGTTTTCAGTGATTATATTCATAACTAAAGTTCGGTACGCATCTACCAGACTATACTGCGTCACATCTTAGAAGACAATCATCTTCAAATTTTAATTTATTTCTATGTTTGAATTAAAAATAAGCTACAAATAAAACATATGTTCTCTGTCTGTATAACTCTTCTGGTTCCGGGCCGGATATAACTGTATCGAAAGTGAATATATTTCCCGAGAAGAGTAATTTAAAATAGTGAATTATTTATTTCTCATACTGGCTCATTATGACAATTCTACTGCATGAACCATAGGGATATAAAGTTCCTCTAAAACTTTAATGCATGTGTTCCAAATTGACGTCACATCCTACTGACGTGGCTATCTATAAATTACCTTCATCATTTTTGTACAGAAAAATTATTTAATTTTGCAACAGTAAATTTGATACTTTATTGCTAAATATTTCTGTATGTAAATTTATCATTCTTCATACATACTTTGGGCAATATATGTTTATTCAATATAATAATTTTAACTATATAAACTTGGAGTGGTTTATGGTAGATGCTGAAGACTGATTATTGCAGATACACGTGTATCGTTCTGTTTCTCTGTTGCATGGTAGTATTGTTGTAAGATTGCCATCAGCTAATTACTACTGCAGTCAGCTTTATTAATCTTAATTACATTAAGAATAATATATTCTTAATAATGGTAATGTCCCTGTACTTAACTAATTAAGCACTACGCCATGAAGGTGTATAGGGGAGTGGATATATAAATCCACGTTTTCTTGACCTCGGCACTAGGCGGAGATGAGTGGTCAGCTTCACGCTCCGCCTGCTTTACCTCCTATACCCATTGTACAGGAGGCTGGGTAAACCCCAGGGCCGATCTGAACGGCATGGAAAAGTGAAAATTCTTGACCCCACCGGGACTCGAACTCCTACTCCTCGGTCGTCCAGCCAGCAGCTAGTCACTATACCGACTGAGCTATATTCTTAGCTCTTACTTCAAAGGTATCAAAATTAACTCCACGAACTAAGAAACATTTGAAATTCTGGGTAACATTTAACACATTGTAAACTTAAATTCATGCAAGTAACAATTAAAAATTCTGTACCAGAAGACCAGACTGTTAATTTTGTATAGGGAAATTATAAATCACTAGAAATTTTCACTTTTTTTTCCCCCAGTAACACGTATATAGTAATATGTTTTGGCAAAATCGGAAAGGTTGATTACAAAATTACGTCGAAAATGTAAAATACACAGTATTTTTGTTACATAAGACATGTAATTACTGAAGAGTTTTTATTAAAATATGAAATAATATATTAATATAAATGATATTTATATTATATTTACTAATAAAACATTATTCTAACTTTATTATAGAACACAGAAAGTAATACAAAGTTTAAAAAAATCTGTTCTTTGGACTCAAAATTTAATATACGCAATCTGAAACTCGATTTAAAACGTTTGTATCCAGATTTGATATCGATAATAAATAAAATTATAGATTCGTATTAAGAGACCGTACTCACAGTTATGCCCATGCTGATTCACGAGGAGCTGATCTTCGCAGAAATTCTGCTTGGCACAGACAATAACAACTTCAGGATCCAATTAAAATTAAAATTTATTGTATTTGTGAATTGTTTTCTCTGAAATATTTTTCTCAAAAGAATCCCAGTTGGGTCAAAGACCTTGCGGACTATAAGAGACACTTGTAGTCCTCAGTGTGTTGCTGGAAGTCGCGATCTAGGCGCATGGACCACTTCTATTTATAAGCCAGTACTCATACTGCTCCCCCTCTCCCCCCCAGTTCGAGTTTGTACCCCCTCCACTACCCCGCTTTCATCCTACACCCACACGTTCTGAATGAAACCGTAAGGGCGGAGGGGAGAGTGGAGACACACAGGACTTCCAAGTGCCTCGCAGACTGCGGTAAAACTTGTGTAATCTAGTATTCTGTTTCCTATTGGTAGACTGCTTTGTAACCTCGTTTTTGATTGGCTGCTGTAACGGCAGTTAAGCTTTTAAACCTGTTCTATTGATCTTGGACGCGGGATTCCCCCTCTTGCCCCCGTTTACACTGTACTTTGCGCGCAACTGTTTTAGCCACAGAAGTATAGAGGTAGAAGTAGGGGTTGGAGGGGGGCCTTGTTTCCGGGTGTTCCGTTTGGCTCCTCCCGGAATTTTGGCGAATTTCTTTTTTAGCGTAGTGGCCCACGCTACTCCCATTCAGGTCTCTGGCATTGATCCCTACAGCCTACGCAAATTTGAACCCAATGTCCTCTCGTTGCCAAATTTAGCTCAGTAAAACATATGGCATGGATGTATATATGGATTTGTGTTATAATCGCGTGCGGAAAATTATTTCAAGTAACTGGTCTACAATCTAGAACTAATATTAAGGTGTTTTATGTGATCTAAGTGAGTAACTACCCTTAAAGAGGCATATAAGATATATTTCACTTCGCTTTCTTGAGATGAAATGAATCATACATACCCTTGACATTTCAAAGCACTTTCCTCAGATTTCGCTGCAGAGCAAGCAATAACTAACCATATGTAACTGAGTCCATTTTGAGAAGTTAATCGTTTCTCAGGTGTTCAATAAATTTCTAAGTTTTATGGAAACCGAAATTTCATTATCGGGTATACAAGAGTCTGCCACTGGCCCATATCCATAGCCAGATAAATCCACTCCATTTCAACCCCATAATATTCCTTTAACATGCAATTTTAGAATTCTTTTGTTATTTTGAAAAAAAAAATAAATGTAGGCTTTTGAGATCGCCTTGCTGTCTGCATGTTCTCTCAAATTTTTTTTTGTTTCGTATGCGGATCTAATCGTATCAAAGGAAAGTAGGGGATTAGTCGTTCTAAGAACTTCCTGTAATAGTGTCCTACGATCTACTCTCAGGTCTTGTTAGTGGTTCTTTTCCTTCAGCTTTCCAAAATTCTCTGCACTTTTCTCTTTCTTGTGTGCTACATTTCTTGATGTCCCATCATATTGCATTGCAT
Source organism: Cryptotermes secundus (assembly GCF_002891405.2). Taxonomy (NCBI): domain Eukaryota; kingdom Metazoa; phylum Arthropoda; class Insecta; order Blattodea; family Kalotermitidae; genus Cryptotermes; species Cryptotermes secundus. Next base: position 434,539 of record NW_019739237.1, read on the forward strand.
ATTCTAATTACGTTTGGGTAGGAATACTGATTTACGCTATAGCATAGTTGATTGAGGCACTATGCTCAAGCCTGAAGGTCATCGATTCGATTCCCGACGAGGTAGTCGGATTTTTCAATTTACCTAATCCTTACAGCCGCACTATGGCTCTGGGGTCGAGTCAGGGTCTAAGAGAAATGAGTACCAGGAATCTTCTCGGGTGTAAAGCGCTGCCGACGCGTAAGGCTGACAAGCAAAATGTGGGGGCCTCGACGACCTGTTACAGGGACAACTTTACCTTGTACCATATCGGTACTTATTAACAGTTCAGCCAACTAACGTTTCGGAGGGACATGTCACCTCCATGTTCAGGGTCGAAGAATATGACGCTCTGTTTGTTACCTGCTTTCACGCTGCTTCAACCCTGAAGATGCAGGCGACATATTCATCCGAAACTCTTCATAGTATTTTTGTCGTTCCATGAATCGTCCACGTAAATTGCTGCAAGATTCAGGCGTCGTTGTTTGAGACTCTGACATAGACACTCAGATATGAATGTCCGTTATCCCTGTGCTGTTTTCACCTGGTAAGAAAAATGGAAACGGTTAGCTGCTTAATTTCTAATTACGCTATCGATTGCATGTAATTGCTCTTCAGCAATGTGGTATATGTACTTCTCCTGTGGATCGAAACTGTACCCAAAACATCGCTGTATTTCTTGCAAGGTACAGAATGCAGGTGTTCAGCCTGTGCATTGCAGTCTGAACATCTGGCTGCATGCAACAGCTGACCCTCAGTTTGAATGGTTTTACACCGGAACCGGGGTAGCGTAGTTGGTATAGCGACTGGCTACGGGCTGGGCGACTGAGTGGTTGGACTTCAAGTCCCGGTAGGGTCAAGAATTTTCTCTTCTCCAAATCGTCCAGACTGGCTCTGGGGCCCCACCGGTCTCCTATCCAATGGGTACCAGGGGGGGAACTTTTCCCCAGGGGTGAAGCGACCGAGGCGTGAAGCTTGCCACTCACCTGCAAATCGTGCCGAGTTCAAGAATATGTGGATCTATATATCCACTCCCCCATTCGCCTTCATGGCATAGTGTTTAATTATTTAAGCACAGGGACAACTTTACGTTTACTGGAACTTGTGAGCGTACATCTCAGTATCGCCGGTTAACAGGCTACGAACACTATGAGGCCTGAGTCTCAAACAAAATTCTCTTTTTCTTTCTCGACTTCTCTTCGTCATAGCACAGCGGCCATACATGTTAGGTAACGTAAGGTTGCCCCCGTGCTTAATTAATTAAGTAGACGTATGGGGGGATTGGATGTATAGATCCACATTTTCTTGATCTCGGCACTAGTTGAAGGTGAGTGGTCAGCTTCACGCCCCGGCTACTTTACCCCCGGTACCCAATGGATAGTATGTTGGGTGGACCCCAGAGTCAGTTTGGACGACGTGGAGAAGAGAAAATTCTTGACTCTATGGGGACTCGAACTCTGACCCCTCTGTCCTCCAGCCCGTAGCCAGTCGCTATCCCGGCTCCTGTACCGACTTTATAGCCATCTTTAAAATTATTTACCTCTGTTTCTTTTTTACTTTTATTTAAGCGCAAACTGTAAGGCCTTTGTAGTCTGAAGAGAGAGACAGAGAGAGAACGTAAAGGTGGGAGACAAATGAGAGACAGTATATTTTATGGGGGTAAGCAGAAAAATTGCCGGCTCTGAATGTTCACAGGCAATACCCTATAGTCCTTCTGATAAATGTAATTTAGAAATAAGGTAAATCGTTGGGAAGTGAATTTTATTTTTACGATCGAAATGTTGATATTTTGGCTTATAGACCCGTTGCTAAGCGATGACTCTGTAAATAAACAGCGTCCATTTCCGGGCAACGGCTCCATAAATACGTTCCCGTTGCTAGGCAGAAGGTTCTTAATAAGGCAAAAGTTGGATTACAACAATGGAAACGAGGTGTTTCTACGTGGTCCGTGACGAGATGTTATAAAGAGGGGACAAATTTAGTTCAGAGTTGAGTTCTTCACGGGAGACTGTGTAGATAGGACTAGAAAGCTTGAAGCTGAAGAATGTCCAATGTTAGAAGCCGTTGTCAGGACACGGATAGTGAAGACACGTCAGGCTGGAAAATGCTTAGCGGGTGCTGTGGTGATTTTTGAATTTTTAAGATTAGCGATGGCGCTGTAATTGCTTGTAGTTCTGAGTCGTGTGTATAAGTGGTCAATAAATCTATTCACCAGTCCACACCCCGTCTATAGTCGCACTCCATATCCGTGACAATATTAATTTGGGAAGGCTGCATTGGGGCGAGGTTTTGATATTGGGTGATTTATATTTAAGGGACGTTTTTATCTTAAGAATTCATGTAATATTATTAAAAATGCACTTCGTATCTATTAGGAAGTAACAAGTTTTCCATTTCAGAGTCCGACGGGTTAATACTGTTTAGGGAATAATAGCTGTTTATTGTGAGAAACGTATGAAACAGACAAGCACAGAGGAAACACAGATTTCCTGTGCATACAAGTTAAAAGTCATCTGTACTCTTCCGTCCCTTCTCCGCAGAAATTCTAATCTTTCTCCATGTTCTTCTGGACATATTTCTTCCATTTTGACGGTTGAAATCATTAGTGCGGTCCCTGATAACTGTCTTAGAATGTTGTTAGGCGCAGTTGAGAAATTCCGCACAAATGTACTGTATATTTCCATGGAATCATTTTTATTGTTGAAAAGCCATGAAGAGTTCTCGCTGTTTTCAAATAAATCTGCATATATATAAAACAAATAATTAACAATCTATGTCCACACGGTAGCGTATTTGGTTGAGGCACTGCGCTAAAAGCCGGAGGGTCGCAGGTTCGATTCCCGATAAGGTATTTGGGATTTTCAATTTACCTAATCCTTCCAATCGCACTATGACCCAGGGGTCGACTCAGCCGCTAACAGAAATGAGTACCATGGATCTTCCTGGGGGTAGAGGGCGGCCGGCGCGTGAAACTGACAACCTTACCGCCACCCGTGAGCCGATTCTCTAGAGAAAATGTGGGAGCCTCGACGTCTCACAACCCTATGGGCTTCCACGGCCTGTTACAGGGATACTTTTACTTTTTTATCGCAGTCTCATTCATAGGGACTTTATGGCCACGCTGTGCAGTGACCACTGTCTAGGGTTAACGCTTACAAGGGTGACAAAGAAATGGGGAGTGAAGGAGGGTAGTAATTTACGTTAAGGTTTCAGAGTCAGGAGAGAACATTTTCTTGCTCCGAAAATTCCAGACAATACTAGCTCATCTCTCTGGTAAACATTGGTTGGAGGTAAAGCAAAACATATGGAAGAGAATGCGTTAAAATGAAGAACTTCTACATTGAGACAAAATATTGATGTTAGCATTGGGTGGGGCTTCCTACAGTGAACCGTGGAACTGAGTACCAACCCAACATTTGTTCTAGGGCAGATGTATTCTTTTATTGCTAGTGGGGCGGGACTAAGTCCCTTGTACTGCGGCCACTTCTGGCCTATTGTACCAGCCCCAGATGATAGGTGAGGGTGATTGTGGAGCAATTGGTGGAATGAAGATTGGCAGTGGAAACCGAAGTACTCGGAGAAACCCTGCTCCAGTGCCACTTTGTCCACCACAAATCCCACTTGAGCAGACTCGGGATCGAACCCGGGCCGCCGCGGTGGGAAGTCAGCGAGTAACCGCTTGAGCTATGGCGCGGAACTAGGGCAGATGTAACTATGAAATGTATCTAAGTGAAGTTATCCCTGCGCTTAATTAATCACTATGCCATGAAGGCGTATGGGGGAATGGAGATATAGCTCCACAATGCCTAATCTCGGTACTAGATGGAGATGCGTGGTCAGCATCACGCCCCCTGCCGTTTTACCCCCCCCCCCACCCCCCGAACCCNGGTAGGACCCAGAATTGGTCCGGACCCTGTGCTGCCCGTCGCTATACCGACTGGCCAATTAGGACTTTATATCTAAGCAATATTAGACGAAATTTAGTTCCTACGTCACGGAAAATATACTGCATTTCCATTACGAGGACCGACCTGGTAATGTTCTTAGGTATTTTATTGTTGTTTATTATGACAATCATACAAAACCAATTCTGTATGTATAATGTGTGAGTTTTTTAATGGCATAGTAGGTGGTATATATTGTTACCACTGTGTTTTGAAGGGTTAATGCAACATTTGTACAATCTCTCGTAATTCTGCATTCCATGCTGAAGAAGAAGTGATGACGGGGTGGCCTCTGCTGGCCTGCACGTTGGAATTTGCGTTGGCGGTTCAATCGACGCGAAGAAATGTTAGTACAAAGTTTGAAATGTTCCGGCATGTAAATACGAGCCTACTGAAAAGGTCAGACCGGGTTTTACGTTTGTGTTTAAAGAAAACAAATTCACGATTCCAACTGATCCAAGCTGCGTTATTTGATGTAGGTTATTCAGAATACTCTTGTATTTACGCCTCCATCTCATGGTTTGGTGTATGTGTAACAACGTTTCGGAGAGATTTAGTACTTCCATTTTCAGGGATTTTAAAGCTTGGTATATTGGCACCGAAAGTTCAGTAAAACATATTGGTTCCATTATGTAATTTCGAATAAACGTATTCTCTCATTTTTCAGTGATACAGTAATTGATACCGATGTTTCGGAGGTACATATTACCTCCATCTTCAGGGATTTTGAAGTCTGATACATGGGTACAAATATCGCAGTAGAACATAATGCCTGCATTTTAAGATTTGGAGGAAATATTTTCTTATGGTATGTCGATAACCTACTACGGGATAAAATATGATGTATTAACCCAGAATATTACAAATATATCTCCGCCTTCTAACCTGAAGAAAGAAGCAATAATATCGACCCATAAAAATTTCATAAGCCAAAATACCTGAAAAATTCTTCACTGCTGTGAAATTTTTTATAATTTTTCTATGGGCATTAAAACATCTAACATATTTTTATCGGAAACTTAAACTCGCCCCCTCAGAGACGAGCATCCTAAATGTGATATTCCACAGCGTATACTCTACTTTCATACACAATATGATTCTGAATTATTACCGGGATTTTCCGTGACCTATAATTTTCAAACCGGAAAGAACAAAATAAAGGCCCTAATGTTGAAGTTGTTCAGCATTTTGCAGTATTGAATATACAAGTAATAATACTTTTTGAGTTACACTTTCACATTCCATGAGCAGTTTAATTTTATTATTTCCGGTTTAAAAATTACAGGCCACAGAAAACTCGACAGGAATTTAGAATCATCCTGTATTTATATTCTTCACGCCAGTGATGTGATTTTCAGAAGTCTGTGTCTTATTCGAGATGTTTCTGAGTATCTAATTTCGGAAAGGAAAGAGTTTATCCAAATATTTCTTGGGTTTACTCAGTCCTTCAGGGAAATATTTAGATAACTGTCATTTTATTTCGCACCATTTCAAATTCAGTACTTCAATCAGCTTTTATTCTTCACTATATAAATCCACAGGAAGTCTAAAAATTTGTTACACGAATTTTCATAATATTAACCTCCTTTTCTTTATCCCGTATTCCTTTCCAGTTCTGTTTTTTATCGAATGATACGTCGAGACCGACTTTTAACTCCATCTCCCACGAATAACACACAAAAATGTAATCGTAAATAGTCTCCTTTTTACAGTATACAACATTCCACATATTCATATTAAAACATTAGGAGTTCTCACAGAATAGACACGATACACTGAAATACTCTTCACTCATTTCTAACATAAAATAACTTATGTCTATGCAATGTTTTGAAGCTCGACAATTCGTTCTTACGTTAACTCGAAATTGCCTCATTTCAGAGTCGTGTACTTAACATTATATTCCTTTTATGTATAGAGAGAAAGCGATACGCAGTTGTAAAACTGGTCCGTTTTACGGTCTTACTTGAGGAGCCGTTCCCCAAGAAGACAGCAAGGCCCCTCGCCCCTCCCGCCGAAACTTGGGAGCCCAATATGATTGATGCGTCTCTTGAACTCTGTGAATTGATCAAGGAAACAAGACCTTATACAGTTTACAGTGCTCAGAAACTATGCGTAAGAAATGTATACATATGAACATACATTCTTAATACTGGAATGACGAATAGTTCTTTTTAGCGTCCTGAAACTCTTTGCCAAGAAAATGGAACACATTTCCGGTTTCTTCAAACGCCCATGTCCTTGTTACTGTGATGGATCGAACATTAAGGACCAGACAGTCTTGTGTTATGGGTCGTTTCATCCAGTGGCGCCAACCGTACGAAATAATAATTTCCATTTCACATTTCTCACACCGTGAACTATAATGAAGTTATGTTTCTTATAGTGTATAATTTGCAGATCATATAATTTCTAGTTGTATTCGTTGACGTGCTAAAAAATTTATATCAGCCGGAAGTTGAATTAATACACTGGCTAGGACATGGACTTGGTAACTGACGAATCAAGTTCGGATCCCGGTAGGGACGAAAAATTTGTATTCTCTCTAGCTCTTCTACGTCGGATTTGGAGCCACACGGCATGATATAAGTTGTGTATCTGGGGTTCTATTCCAAGGGTAAAGAACGCAAAACATGAAGCTTAACACAAACCTCCATGTAAAGCTGAAGTTAAGAGTACGTGGAGTTATACCTCCACTCTAACTCCATATTTTTTTATCTTCACCTCCACTCTAGGGCCACGAGGTGGCATAGTTGGTTAAGGCACTATGCTAGAAACCGGAAGGTAGCGGGTTCGAGTACCGATGAGGTGGATATTTTCAATTTACCTAATCATTCCAGCCGCACTATGGCACTAGGGTCGACTCAGCCTCTAACACAAATCTGTATCAGGAATCTTTCTGGGGGTAAAGGGCTGCAGGCGCGTAAGGCTGGCAGCGTTACCGCCATCTGTGAGCCAATTGTCTAGAAAATGTGGGAACCTCGACGTCTCACAACCCTATGGGCCTTTTATACCTCCACTGTGAATCTACTTCTTTCTGTGTATTTTTGGGCCAGTGTTCAATTGTAGAATCCGAATTGTCCGAAAAGCCGATCACAGTGGCCGCGCGGTCTAAGGCATGAACTAACTTGGCTCACTCGAAATCTGGGGTCGTGGGTTCGAATTCCATTCGAGGTATAGTTGTCTCTGTGTGTGCCTTTATTCTGTTTGTGGTGTTCTGTGTGCAGGTAGTGACCTTGCGACCGGCTGATCCCCCGTCCAAGGAGTCCCACCGACTGTGTCTAGGAGTAAGAAACTGTAAAAATCGGCCAACGTCAATCAGAAAGAGTGTAGAGATAGATAGAAAGAATTGTCCGAAACCAGTTACACCGTCCTCACTATCTTGAGCTCCTGTAATCTGTCTAGCAATAATACCTGTATTTAGATACTACTTCTTTAAGATCGCCTCTGTGGTCTAGTGGTCAGAGTTCCTGGCTACAGATCCAGAGATCCGGCTTCTATTCTCGGTGCTACCGGATTTTCTGAGAAGTAGTGGGTCTGGAACGGGGTCCACTCAGCCTCGTGAGGATAACTGAGGAGCTATTTCTAAGAAACAGCTGCTCCGGTCTAGAACACCGAGATTAATGGCCGTGGGGATCCGTTGAACTGACCACGCGACACCCTCTATCCACTAAAGTTGGCACTAATTTCACCGACAAGCGGCAGTCGCTCTGTCGGTGTGGTTCGATTGCGGACTAAAACTGCAGAGATTTTTCTTTTATTGGTTCTTAAATCTCTTAATTTATAACATGAATTAGGATTGGACTTTCTTTCAAGGTCCTTTATCGTATCTTCGGTTTATAAGAAGGAAGTCTATGAGAAATCAGTATTTCACTTGCGATAATTCAATATAATAATTAGGTTTTTAAGGACGAATTCGAGTCGTAAGTTGTGAAGCGAATATACTGAGAATGTACACGTAAAAATCTTAAAGGTTTTCGGAGAATTCACACGACTTAATGTTTGTTAGAGAAGTTATCTGAAACCGTATTGCTTTTATATGTGATAGAGTGGACTATATTACCCTTTGGCATGTTCTAAAACTTTTACAATTAGAGGTAATATGTGTTCATATTTACTTCTATATTTGTACCAATACCAAACTAGATGCTCTGTTAAAGTAAGTTTTGTTGATATCATACAGTTAATTAACTGTTTATTTTGAAGGTCAATTCTATATCAGGGCATGGTATTTCGAGGAAGCCTTTTAAGCAGCAAAACCACGAAACAAGAAAAAAGAATCAATTACATTTAGTTTACCCTGCCGTAAATTTTATACTTAGGAGGAATACATTTTATTATTACCTGCATTTAAACACGCGTAAGCTGAGTTTCCTTTTTGACGCATCTATATCCTTGCGCAATGTCAATTAAATTCCCCAATTCTTTCGTCTATACTCATGAAAGGATCTGAGAATGGTTAAACTGCTTTCGATTAAATTTGGTATTAGAAAATTTTAAGAAAAAATTGTAAAACAATTTCTATTTAGATCGGAAAATTTAATAAGTGCGAATATAACATGGAACAGGAAGTTCTTGGAAAAAAACTAACCGATTAATTTCCTAAGATACAACACGGCTGTTTTATAGTCTTTTATTTCGCTGTCGTTGTCTAGCAGCGGGTCTATATGCCACAATATCGTCTGTGTTATTGTGGGCCTTAATGTGGGACGAAGGTTATTCCGCTTCAAGGTCATTTAATTTCGTCACCAAAGTGTTATTATTTCATTTGTTTACACCTTTCACTTTGTATCTGAATTTTTATATATTCAAAAACCCAATTAAAACAAAAAATATGAGCCAGACTTATGAGTATTTGTCTGCTGTACGAGTAAGAGCTCAAGAACACCTCTGTGGTCTAGTGGTTAGCGTTCCTGGCTACAGGTCCAGAGGTCCGGGTTCGATTCCCGGCACTACCAGATGTTTTTTTAGAAGTAGTGGGTCTGGAGCGGGGTCCACTCAACTTCGTGATAATAATTGAGGGCCTATTTCAAGGAAATAGCGGCTCCGGCCTATTAAACCGAAATTAACACCCGTGTGGATTCGTTGCACTGACCAAGCGACATCCTCTATCCGCAAAAGTTGGCAGTAAACTTCGTCGACAAGCGGCGGTCGCTCGGTCGGTATAGTTCGCTTGCGGACTGAAATCACGGAGTTTTATTTTTGTAAGAGCTCAAGACATTTATACGCATTTGTTATGGTTACTATTTGAAGATAGAGGCATTAGTTTCCTCCGAAACTTGGGTGCTGTTCTACCAGACTTCACCGCGACACCTCCCAGAAAACAGAATTTGTCCTTATCCTACTGTCCTAGTTTCTTATCACTCATCGTCAATCATGAAATATGTACACCGATCTAATTACATTTATGGACATAGCACCGTTTCTTATTGGAGATCATTACTATGTAATAAAACTGTAAATACATGCAGTAACTTTGTATATGGGTCTAAGGCTTGGCCTGAATTTGATGATATTGATTAATTCCTTCCAACTCCTTGGACTGTAATCCTTGAGATGCTATTGTGTGTCTGTAACATCGTTGAGCTTACGTCATCTCCAGAATGTGACGTAGATTGTTGCGTAATGCAGTGGGAACCGAAACTGGGATACTGGAAATCTAGTTGAATAAGACGTGTCTTTCTTTCCGTAAATTTGCTGACTCAGGCCGCGCCATGGCTCAGGCGGTTAGTCGCCAGTTTCCCACTGTTGCGGCCTGCGTTCGTGCCCAGGTCAGATAATGTGGAACTTTGGTGGACAAAGTGGCATTAGGGTAGTTTTCTGTGTGTACAATTCTAATTCCACTGACTTCTCCATACTTATATATCACCCGGGGCTGGTACAATAGATCAATTAGTGGCCGACGTACCAAATGGACTCAGTCTCACCCCACCCAAAAAATGAAATAGAAATTAAAGTCAACATCCCAGCGTGTGAGGTAACCTCAGAAATATTCTGGACGGAGTGTAACTGAAAAATAACTGGTCAAGAATTTTCTCCCCTTTTATAAAAACAGAAAGCTAATTTCATGTCCACAGGAGCCAGCCACTGGACCACATCCTCTGCAACCCAGATCTATGTACCAGTATAATATTTTATTTATATGTTAATTTTAATACAAAATGTTCATATAGCTTATACTGTCACGCGTATTGGTGGCTATAGACGGAGTTTGGATTGGTGAATAGATTTATTAAACAATAATAGGTCGTAACTACAAATAACTGTAACACTATTGTTCATTTCCACACTACATATCATTCAACACTAAGTCTTCTTAGTTTACTTTCACTAGTCTTAGACTGCGCCATAGCTCAATCGGTTAGTCGCTGGCTTCCCACCGCGGCGGCCCGGGTTCAGTCCCAGGTCTGGTCAAGTGGGATTTATGGTAGACAAAGTAGCGCTGGAGTTGGTTTTTTCCGAGTACTTTGGTTTCCCCTGTCAATCTTCATTCCACCAAATTCTCCATCATCATAATCACCCGGGGCAGGTACAATAGGCCAATCAGTGGCCGCCGTGCCGAGTGGACCCAGTTGAACTCCACCCCCCACTAAGCGAATTTTACTAATCTTTACTTGGTAACAGTTCTTAACAGTAGCTATTCTTCTGCAGTGTCTTCACTAAAGGTTTCCTGGTAATGAATCTTCACCTTCCGTTGCCTGCTGTTTAAAACCACAATTGAACCCTCAAGTGCCCGGTAATTAGAGTCAAAGTCAAAATTTCTTTACGACTGGCGGGTTTTATCTCCAATCAATTCGTCTTCGCGTCAAGACCCTTGAGAATCACGACCAGATTTTTTTTTTCAACTTAACCCTTGCGGTCATAGTCCTTATGTAATATCCTCTTTGATGAGAAGATGGGTTTGCCTCTTATAACTATGCTTTGCCTTTCGTCAAGTGACTGCCCTGTACCACCAATTGTCTTCAAGGTAACTCCTCGGCACGGAACAGGCAGATAACACAGCATCCATTGTTGGCGAATCATGTTTACCGCGCTGTTGCATAAGGACGGAAGTTATTCGATTGTTGCTTGCGTATTCGTTGCCGGAGAATATATTCAAGTCGTTGCCTAGCAATGAACGTCTATTCTGCCTTCACTATTCGGGCTTTCCAGGACCCAGCGAGAACAGATGGCTGCAGACTGAGCCACCATCGAAAGCGTCCACCCACCGATTGGTGGCTCAGTCTGCAGCCACCTGCTCTCCCTGGTTCCTCGCTCGCAGATTTTTCTACCTTGAAGATAGAGGCGATACGTTCCTCCGAAACGTCGGTTCACAGAAGATCTACACAGCGTCACATCCCACAAGACGGCATTCTTCATAGTTACCACCGTGAAAACCTCAAATCATTTTTTTCTCATCTTTTTTAGAATGTAGATGAGTACTAAAGTAAATAGCAAAACTCTTGCATTCTTTATCGCCAAAAGAAGTAACATGTCCTTGATTACCTCATAATATTTTATGAAATGTTGTAACAAAAGCGATAATAACTGCCTCAAACTGGACAGGATTGGTGTCAGCACAGGGTGGGAGTTGTGACGTCAGGCGACTCGACGCTCACTTGTTGTTTGTGCAGTTAATCTCGGTCCCTGATCCCTGTTGAAGGCGTGGAGAGAATTCAGCTATTTCCTCCCATGTCTCACGTCACCGCGCTCTTCTGTTGATACCAAAAATCAGGAAAGCCATTCAGTGTTACGGTAGCTGGAAACTACATTGCGATCCATTGAATCTTGTGTAATTGTGTGATTCTGTTTCATCTGAGTGGGCTATTTTACAGTGACGTCAGTAACAATACTATATTATGTCGAGAGATTGAATGAAAAATTAATAATAAATTGTGAATGATTAGTAAAGAAGCGATCACTGACTGATCGAGATACTAAAAGAAATGGTAAAGGTGTCCCTGTAACAGGCCGTGGAGGACCATAAGGTAGTGAGACGTCGAGGCTCCCATATTTTGTAGACAATCGGCCTACAGATGGCGGTAAGGTTGTCAGTCTAACGCGCCGGCAGCCCTTTTCCCCCCCCCCCGGAAGATTCCCGGTACTCATTTCTGTTAGAGGCTGAGTCGACCCCAGGCTTAGGCCAAATGAAAAAAAAAACAGTGACCTCATCAGGAATCGAACTAGCGATCTTCCTTGTAGCATATTGTCTTAGTCAACTACACTTCGTGACATAATCTGGGGCTGCTGAGGGAAACATGAGCCATGATAGTCGATGTCCCGGTCAAGATTCGAAACCGATACTTTCAGAACAAAAGCCCAAAGAATTACCTACAAACCTGCCACTTTCGGTATATTAGTTATATAGTGCTGTCAGTTCAAGGAGGATGAGGTGGACAGGGCATGTAGAACGAATGGGGAGAAGAGGAATGCTTATAGGATATTAGTGGGAAAGAGACCTCTGGGAAGACCAAGGCGTAGGTGGGTGGACAATAATAAAATGGATCTTAGGGAGATAGGATGGGATGGTATTGATTGATGTGGCTCAGGATTTGGACCGCTGGGGGGCTCTTGTGAACACGGTAATGAACCTTCGGGTTCCATAAAATGCTGGGAAACTCTTGAGTAGCTGCAGAATTGACTTCTCAAGAAGCGCTCAGTTCCATAAGTAAGTATGCTGTCAATAACTCAGATTATGTAGCACGGAATCATAGGATGATTAGTGAATAATGAACTGGAAAATATGTGGAAGGAAACGATTGTAAATTTATTTAAAATATTACATCATGTCTTGAATGCAGAGACTCAGGAATGCCATTAAAATATATTTGTTTTGGAAAATCTGTGTCTCGGTTGAGATTCGAACTAGGCACTTCAAGAATACAAGTCACAAGTGTTACCGCTTGAGCCGATTACTCAGTGATGTCACTGTAAAGTGGGATTGGTGTGTGAGCTCAGTCAGTCAGGCAGCCGCACTGCGCTGCAGACGCCAAACTGCCTTGCGTTCGGAAATTGTCTGCTACTGCAATTTCCTATTCAGAATAGGAAAGAAAATATTAACGCAAACCCTGAATATTTCTCGCAAAATTGTACTCAGAGAGGGGAGATTATTACCGGATACGAATCGGAAAGGACGTCATGTTTTATGACAATTTCGTTCGCGTCATCGCAAGTCGATAACGTCATTAACGTGGCTGTCACGCGATTTCCGATCCGCATGTCATATGCTGAACTGTACGTCACGTGATATAGGGTACCAAGGGGTACGCAGTTAAGGGTGCGTTGGGATGTGAGATGTTCCCATACTCAATAGAGGCCTTGGGTTCGTTAGAGGCTCCAGATTCGTTAAAGACTCTGGTTTCGTTAGAGGGTTCGGATTGGTTACAGGCTCCTGACTCAATAGAGACTCCAGATTCGTTAAATGCTCCAGTCTCGTTAGAGGTTCCGGATTCGTTAGAAGTTCCGGATTCGATCACATCCATACGCTCGTTAGAGGTTTCGGATGTGTTAGAGGCTCCAGTTTCGTTAGAGGTTCCGGATTCGTGAGAGGTTTCGGATTTGTTAGAGGCTCTAGTTTCGTTAGAGGTTCCGGATTCGTTAGAAGTTCCGTATTCGATAGAGGTTCCAGTTTCGTTAGAGGTTCCGGATTTGTTAGAGTCTTCTGATTCAATAGAGACTCCAGAGTCGTTAAAGGCTCCAGTCTCGTCACAGGTTTCGTATTCGTTACAGGCTCCGGTTTCGTTAGAGGCTCCTGATTCAATAGAGGTTCCGGATTCGTTAAAGGTTCCAAATTCGTTAGAGACTCCATATTGAATAGAAAGTCCAATAATTTCCCCAAACAGCTTTAACTGGTCGGCCTTTCATTCGGAGAAATACAGTATTCCCTGTGGCGAATGAACCGAATTTTTAAACTTTATCGAGATCAATCGTTAACAACAATATTTTTGGCATAAAGGAACCGATCCAATATTAACATGCAAGTGTTACCCCCTTTTAGCCCTCCTAATGCTAATACAAAAACTTGATGAAACATAGGAAGTTCCTGTATAAATTCATTTCTCTGTTCATAATCTAAAAAAAAAAAATCACATCCATACGCCTTACCTTCTGTCCAATTTGTCTCTACGAGAAGGACAAACGTGCATTGCCTGGGGACCTTCAAAGTCGGCAGTTATTCTGTTCCTCACCGTCAGATATGCCATCTCTCTTATTATAAATCAGTTTAAAGCTCTGTATCTTTCTGTTATGCTTGGAAGGGTTGACCCTATAAATTACAGAGTTTACTATATATACCAATTGCTTTACCATTATAAACTGCGTTATTTGGGGCAATATTGTGTACTTATAGTTTTTATAGGATTCCCAGAATGAATTGCGACCACTTCTGTGAACTATATTTTCCATTATACCTCTCTAACACTGACAAAGTTTGTGCCTTGTGAGCTAGAATTTCAATTTTTAAATATTCTTTAGAAGAAATAAATACTTCAAAGGGTTAATGCAAGTTGAAGTTATAGAAATATAAGCCAGTTTCTGCAGACCGCGGAGTGATACATGTGTAACTTGTTTTGTCGAGTGAGAATGTGTAAACACAGGCCGTAGTTTCTTGAATGGCGGAGCAACAAAATCGATATGTTACTAAAAATAGCGCCAGACATGGTAACGTGGGGCTATTGTTACCGGTCACACGTGGATGGAACGTAACAAGTCTCGGAGCGTCAGTCGTAAGAGTAGCAAAACTCAGGACGTTGTCATTCTCTTCGAAAATGTGTTTGAAATAAGCTGATTTTGGTTAAATTGGGTGCAGCAATAACAAAAACGGCGTTCAGGATCTTGTAAAGCGTACGGGTTCTTTGTCATCCTCACATTTATGTATTATTCAACACATATGAAAGTACATAAACCACTTGTAAACAAATTAAAAAAAATACCGTTTATGGATATGTATACCTTTTGCACAGTTTTGAAAAAAATTATAGTCGAACAATTTTTTGTCTTTTTTTCTGTATATAATTTTACATAATTGGCTAAAATTGTGTTCATATTTTACGTTGAAGGTATATGTGAACATATTGTGACGTATATACCCATTGTTAGGCAACGGCACAATAAAAACCTTCCAGCGCAGACCGGTTCTGGGTAAACACCCCATTGCTAGGTAAAGCCTACAACAGTGCGCGACAACAGTGAACGTCCATTGCCAGATAATGGACTTGTTTTCTATGGACTCCATCCGGAGGCTATATAAGAGTGAGTGACTATGGCTCCATTTCAGTTCAGTTCAGTTCAGTTGGAGGAGCAGTGTCGTCAGAAGCCGAGAGTGTCCAGCCGAAGATAGTGATTTGTGAAATGTTATAACAAGTTGTATAAATGACCAATAAATTCGATTATCAAATCTGAAACCCGTCTTATTACCCATGAAAACCCCGGATACGTGACAATATGAAACGTGATGCTCAAATATAGCTCATACTTGAAATAATTACGTTAAGTAAATAAGAATACAGTCACGTGTTAGAGACTAGACACCGGGGTTGGATCGATAATTGGATTTCCTGAACGCTTGTAACCGGTAACCACAAGAAACTATAATAGCCTCATTGATTTACAGACTTTTAAAGATCACTGTAACTGGAGCACATATAATGTATTCTATTAGTTCACTTGTCGTTGCTAGGTATCGGCTACTAACAATGCAACTTAAGACTCCTGGCCGCCGATTCCGACCCCCGACTAACTCAGAGTCACAGTTACTTTATGACTGACGGTTTACCGCCAATCAATTCGTCTTGGCGCCAAGCCCCTTGTGACTCACGAGCAGAGAATTTTTTCCAACTGAACTTTGCGATCATGATCCTTATGTAACATCCTCTCTGATGACAAGCTGGGTTTGTCTGTTATGAATATGCTTCGCCTTTGTCAAATGTACGTATCACACATACAGCGTGTTATTGAAAATTCTTCCTTTTGCACTATATACAAGCTCTCTGTCAGTCCAGGCTTTGCGTCTATCTTAATTATCTTACAGGCTGCGTCATAGCTCAAGCGGTTAGTCCCTGGCTTCCCATTGCGGCGTCCCGGGTTCGATCCCGTGGTCTGGTCAAGTGGGATTTGTGGTGGACAAAATGGCGCTGGGGCTGGGTTTCTCCGAGTACTTTGGTTTCCCCTGCCAATCTTCATTCCACCAATTGCTCCACAATTACCCTCACCTATCATCTGTGGCTGGTACAATAGGCCAGAAGTGGCCGCAGTACATGGGACTTAGTCCCACCCCACTAGCAAGAAAAAAAATTATTTTATGCTACAATGACAGCTTAGTCACTTGAAAGGTCGTAAGCTTCACCACAGCCAAGTTTAAGCCTCTTATATTTTTCATGTCTGGCTTCACCTTGTCCTATACCGCAAATATGTTCATTCTAATGATTTTGTATGACTTCTGCTTGTTTCCTGCACAATTTTAGTATATAATCATATACATACGGAAGGTTGAAAGCTGTGTGCAAATCACAGACCGGTGTGCGCCTTGGAAAATTGTCAGTGGTGCGGAGAACCTTGTTTTGCAGGCGCTACAATTTTGTGTTAGGTGTCTGCCGCTAATTCCCAGGCGGGGCAAGCATAAGTCATGACTGATCTAATCAGTTCTTTGTAGCGCATTCTCTTGTCAGGTCTTGGCAACGGAATTTTGTATTCTTTATATTCCTTAGCTGCGGATTCCTAGTCCTGCCTGAAATTGAACCCGATTTCTCGATCGTCGATCCCGTAGCCCGTTGTTGTACCGACCGAGCTATTCCTGTTTCGGAGAGAATAGTAAAGCTACAAAACCCTTCAGTCAGATTGGCTTGCCTCAGATTTGATATTCGGTCTTGGGACCTCCAGAATTCGAGCGAAGGGCACTAATGTTCGCGCTTTGAAATTCGACCTCTTTTATTTGCTTGCGACGCCATTTGAAGAGTACCAATTATGAAGTACCTTTTTGTCTAATCTTCATCACCCTTCTGCTTAACTCTTCCTTTGTATCTCAAATAAATCTCTTTGTTATCAAATGTCCTTATTTTGTGTTATTTCTTCAGAACGAGAAACCAAGTTCCAGGTTCATATAAACCAATACGTTTAATAGTTTAAAGGAAGAGCAGGACCGCCTATGTGGTCTAGTGGTCAGAGTTTCTGGCTACAGACCCAGAAGTCCCGGGCTCGATTCCCGACGCTACCAGATCTTCTGAGAAATAGTGGGTCTGGAAAGGGGTCCACTCAGCCTCGTGAGGATAATTGAGGAGCTACTTGAATGGAAATGTAGCGGCTCCGGTCTAGAAAACCAAAGCTAACGGCCATGGGGATCCTTTGCACTGACCATGTGACACCCTCTATCCGCTAACGTTGGACTAACTTCGCTCATAAGCGGCGGGCGGTCGCTCGGTCATATATTTCGCTTGCGGACTAAAACCACGGAGTTTAGTTTAAAGGAAGAGCGGTAAACATGTGTCACTTGCTTTAAATAAAAAGAACTATTCATGTTTTGTTCAGAAAAAAATTATTTATGTGTTTAGTATGATTCTAAAAACCGACAGTCATTGTTTATATAAACAGGATTAACTGATTGATCTGTGCAATGGAGAAACGCTGTGTTTTCTGTGAGGTTCGGACTGAATTTCTAAGTATTGTTAGATGAATCTGTTACTACTTGGGGCCAATACCGTGTTAGTCCTAATATAAATCGATCTCTCCCCCCCAAATGTTGCTTCTTAGAAAAAATGGATCGCTTTATTTTCGGACGCTTGAGAATAAACATGAATATAACTATGGGAAGTTCTAATTGCTAATTGCAATTATATTTCTGAGAGTGCCCACAATTATATTTAAGATATTAAATTTCGAATTTGTTATTTCTTAATAGTGTTGTTTTTAATTCTTTTTTGCTTAAAACACTCAGAACTAAAGGATATATTTAGAGCTGCAAATATATTTTTCAGACATTCTCTTTGGAATGATCTTTGCCTTATCTTCGTGTCTGTACACCGTTCAAAGTTCGGCTCATGAAAGTAGGTTTGTAAACTTAACTACAGAGAGGAGTACCGGAATGAATTTTACACATTCTTGATCTTGATCTATAATCCTGAAGATGGAATCAATAGGTTTATCCGAAATGTCTGTAAACTTTTATCAGATCACACAATGCCTCATTCCAAAACATCGTATTTTTTTTCCAAAATTTGTTACTACCGTGCCCAAATGCTAGAAATTTACTGTATTACCGAAAAGTTTATTATCTCTACGATTTTGTTATGATTTTATCCTGCATTCTGGTGTCGAGAAATTAAACTACATTTAATTTCGCTGCTTTAATTTCTAGATCAGTCACTGTATGGTCGTCTAATGGACTTTCTGTGTTCGTTATGAAATTTATGTTGCCACATAATAAATAATCATAAGCACAGACCGGAAGCAGATTCAATTAAAACGCATCGTAAGTTCCTTGGGCTTTACAAATGGAGCAGTATAAAGCAAATTCAAGTTTATATTGGTCCTGCTCTTTGGTCTTTGCACCACTTGCATAAGGATGGTGTTGCTGACGTTTCGGAGGTGACATGTGCCTCCATCTTCAGGGTTGATATTTGCATCTTCTTGATATCGACTTGGACGGTGTTGATTACTTTTCGGAGGTACGTACTACCTTCATCTTCAGGGTAAATCTCTGCACCATGTGGCTTTTGGCCGTATTGCTGATTTTTCAGGCGTACTTGCTTCCTCATCTGTGCAACATATGAATGCTGGCAGTGTTACTGACATTTCGGAGGTATATGCTGTCTCCATCTTCAGGAATATCTTTGCATTGTGTATATGGGTTGTGTCGGTGTTTCGGAAGTGATGCTTCCATTTCAGGCTAGATCTGTTTGGATATGTTGCACATTTTCGGAGGTGAATTCTGCCCCCATTTTCAGGGTCAGATTCGTCTCTTAAAGTGTCGGCAACAGTGCTCTCATATCCACACGGCGCAAGAAATCGGGAGCAGAAATAAAATAATGTTGAAGACTTTGAGATCCTAAAATCATTAAGTAATTTCAGGTTTGCCCATTTCATTCCGACCCACAAAAAAATTCTGTATAGCAAAACCAAAAATATTCGCACTGAAAAAACAATTGAAAATCTCCATACGGATTCTCATATTGGATATTTTATCTGCAAAGTCGTTATCATGGACCAGAGAAATTGTAATCTATCAAAAGCTGCTTGATAACAGAATCTGCTTTCTCTTCCTTAGAGAACATGAAGTCAGAAGTTTCACATCTTCTAGCGCATCCTACACATGACGCAATAAACTGCAACGTTTGTCATCACATTTACAAATTAATTCGCGATGTCTGGATTCAAAAGTCTCACTCGAATAAGAAAACAATTTCGGACATATCGCAATATAGTGAAATTTATGTAATGTAATGTAGTGTAATGTGAATTTATGATCATTTCGAAGGAATATACTGCTTCCATCTTCATGATCTAGGAGTAAGTCAAAGAATAAACCAGCAATAATCAAACAGTACTGCTGAATGTTGCTGGCTGTTTTCTTAACTTAACCTTCTACCCTGAAAAAGGAAGCAGCATATTCTTCCATAACATCAGTGAGTTTCTTTCAGACTGCACAGTGTTAAATTCCTGAAGATAAGATTCATTTAGGTTGCGGTGTGTATCCTTGGATATGTGATGACTTATTTTCCAATACGTAAACATAAAGAGTAGTGAATTATATGGTAAAGTTCTCTTTCCGATTAATTATTTAAGTAATATGCAATGAGGACATATTGGGGAGTGGAGGTTTAGCTCAACCATTCTTGACCTCTGCACTCTGAGTGGCCAGTTTCACGCCCACGGCCGCTTCACCCCGGGGAAAGCACCCCTGTACCCATTGGGAACGCGGCTGGGCTCCAGAATTGGTCTGGACACTGCGGGGAAGAGAAGAATCTCTTGTGTCTGTCAGGAACCAAAACCTGCCCTGCCCACTGCTATACCGACTGAGACATCTCGGCTTCTATTGAATGATATGAGCAGTAGATAAACACGTTTTGTGTGTCATGACTGGGGCCACGAGGTAGCGGAGTTGGTTGTGACATGCTACAAGCCGGAAGATCGCGGCTTGGATTTTCGACGAGGTAACTGGATTTATCTATTGATTTAATCCTTCCAGCCGCCCTATGGCCCTGGGGTCGACTTAGCCTCTAACAGACATGAGTACCATGAATCGTCCTAGTGGTAAAAGGCGGCCGGCGCTTAAGGCTCACAATCTCACCGCCATCTGTGAGCTGATTGTCTAGATACTGTGGGAGCCTCGACGTCTCACAAACCTATGGGCTTTCACGGCCTGTTAACAGGAATGGCTTCACCTTTATTTTAGTAGGCAGCTTCACCGGAGAAACTTCCTGTGTTCCACGAGATCTCAGTAATGGGGGTTTTGGCCCCATAAAATTTTGTAAATATCTGGTACGAATATAATGATCTAAGTTACAGCCTAATAACGAAACAGACGCACAGTGTTTTAGACACGGAACAAAATTTTCTTTTCTAATATAGAATGAGTGTTCGGTTCCTGTGGCAGAATTTTTTATCTCTTGTGACTAATATTGTTTCCTGAATCCGGGGAAGCAAAGATTTTCCTAGTCTTGCTGCGTGTTTTTGACAGCATTTTTGATAAGAATTAATGTCCTGAACCTTGTCACACATGTCTCTAGCTACCAATTTAATGTGTACATGTTTGTGGCAGAATAATTATGGCTGTAAAGTTATCGGGTTTTTGTTTTTTGATGACATTTTCACTATAATAACATTTGGAGAACATTTGAATCGGACATTTTTAAAAGCGCTCTTACAACCGCTCGTTCGCTCCTTTCCGTGTCTAATGCAATACAGAGCGTTCATAGTCTCTCTCTTATTCGAAAATGCCTTTAAAGCCACATTTAATTGCAACGTGTTTCGGCCTTACAAGGCCATCTTCAGGCAAGTATTCACCAGTTGAAACTGCCACACTGCACCAGTTCAGTACGTCCCATGCTGCTGCATATCGTTCGCACTAAAATATGTTTGTTTGGGAATGAACACTCTCTCTTCGCTCCGCGTTATTTTCATTTTGCTTCTTCCACGTTATGCCCCCTTCGTGTGTAGTTCTCATTAGTTGGCCGTGTATCAGGATGCAATAGGATGCTGAAGTATAATAGTATGTTCTTGTAATACTTGTAAACTTTTGATTGTCAAATCACGCCATAGAATGTGATTTGTTTCATTCTGGTCCGTCACACTCGTATATAATAAAAACATGAAACAGTTCCATATTCAGTAAAGATTTTTCTTATTTCAATTCTTCACGCCCTTACATGTTTCGGTCCTTAGAGACCATCATCAGAGGTACATCGATACAACTAGTTGTGAAAACTTTGGATTGTGTATTCATTTGTGTATTGTCAGCATTGTATATATATATATATATATAATGTTGGCATCGAAGACTCCCAGGGAATAGAATAGTAGATCAGAGGCAAGTGCTGAAAATTTGGGAAAATTATATTTCAGAACTATATGATCGACCTAATCGGCCAGAAACCTTAGAAGTTGAACCGGAAGAAGAAGTAGATACAGACGAGAAAGGACCATATATTTTACAAAGTGAGGTGGAAAAAGCTATCAAGGAAATGAGGAAGGGAAAGGCTACAGGAGATGATGATGTACCTGGAGATGTGCTCAAGTTACTGGGAGAAGGTGGTTTGAAAACACTGACAAAACTAATGAACACCATATATGAAAGTGGAGAGTGGCCCAAGGACTTTACAGAAGTTACAATGATTGCCTTAAAGAAAAAGACAAAAGCTACAAAATGCAGCGACCATCGCACAATAAGTCTTATTGCACATACAGCAAAGATAATAGCAAAGATACTTAAAAGAAGAATTGAAAGGAAAATAGAGGATGTACTTGGAGAAGATCAGTTTGGATTTAGAAGAGGAAAAGGAACCAGGGATGCAATTGGGATGATGAGAATTATAGCGGAACGAACTTTGGAGATAGATGAAGAACTGTGTGTTTGCTTCATAGACTGGCAGAAGGCATTTGACCGGGTAAACTGGACC
Source organism: Cryptotermes secundus (assembly GCF_002891405.2). Taxonomy (NCBI): domain Eukaryota; kingdom Metazoa; phylum Arthropoda; class Insecta; order Blattodea; family Kalotermitidae; genus Cryptotermes; species Cryptotermes secundus. Next base: position 456,587 of record NW_019739237.1, read on the forward strand.
AAATTAATGCAGATCCTGAAAGAAACAGGTATCGATTGGCATGAAAGAAGATTGATTAGCAAATTGTACATGGATCAGAAAGTTAGAGTACGACTGGACAGGGGGGAGACAGGAAGTGTGCAGATTGGAAGAGGAGTTCGACAAGGATGCTGTTTATCACCAATTCTGTTCAACTTGTACAGCGAATGCCTTACCAAGGAAGCTCTGGATGGGCTCGGTGACTTCAAAGTAGGAGGGCAAATTATTCAAACTGTGAAATATGCAGATGACCTTGTGTTAATGGCTAAGGAAGAAACTGTGCTACAGGGCATGATTGATAGACTAATTGAAATTGGAAGGTGCTATGGCATGGAAATGAATGTGGAGAAAACAAAAGTAATGAAAATTTCGAGACAACCAACCCCAGTCACAATAAAGATAGACCAAAAACAAGTGGAGAATGTGAAATGTTTTAAATATTTGGGTAGCTTGTTAACAGATGATGGAAGGTGTACTTGTGAAATTAAATCCAGGATTGCCATGGCAAAAGCTGCATTTAGCAAGAAGAAGAATCTTTTTACCAGCAAATTGGACTTAAATTTGAGGAAGAAACTAGTGAAATGCTACATTTGGAGCATAGCTCTGTATGGGGCTGAAACATGGACACTTAGGGCAGTAGATCAGAAACATCTGGAAAGTTTTGAAATGTGGTGTTGGAGAAGAATGGAGAAGATCAGTTGGACCGATTATGTGAGAAATGAAGAAGTGTTAATTAGAGTCAGTGAGCAGAGGAATATCCTACATGAAATAAGAAAACGGAAGGCTAATTGGATTGGTCATGTTTTACGCAGAAACTGCCTTCTAAAAGAAGCTATCGAAGGAAAGATAGATGGGCGGATAGAAGTGACAAGAAGACGAGGAAGAAGACGTAAGAAGATGCTGGATGACCTTGGGGACAGAAGAGGATACTGTCATTTGAAGGAGAAAGCTCTAGATCGCATTAAGTGGAGGAATTGTTTTGAAAGAGACTGTGGACCTGTCGTCTTGACAGATTACTGATGATGATGATGATGATATATATAAACACTCAGAACACCTATTGTAATAGTGGTTTCCAAACTCTATCGATGTCCCACTGATGATGGTCTCTAAGGTCCGAAACATGTAAAGGCATGAAGAATTGAAATAAGAAAAATCTTCCCCAGTCAAACTGGACGGAACTTTTTTATCTTTTTATAACGCCATAGAAGTTCCTTCTTTAAACCTTCTTCTGATAATCGCAGATGCAGATGAATATCCAAAGATATCCCACAAATGACCTTCAAGCAGCAAGAGAAATATATCATGTAGATGACCGCTGTTCCCTCTACACATTAGTGCATCACATTTCATGCCATCTATTGACAGAAATTCTATACTAATTGATAAACAGTCAGCCTGTGAAGAGGAAACTAGGAGGTTGGTGTGAAATTGCCGCCAGCCTGGCAGATTTTAGTTGAGAGTTGAGTTCTGCACGGGAGGCTGGTAAGATAGTACCTGAGAGCTTGAAGCTGAAGAATCTATACTGTTAGAAGCCGTTACCAGGGAAAGGCTAGTGAAGTTTAGCAGGCTGAAAAAAGATTTAGCTGGTGCTATGGTGATTTGTTAAGTGTGTAGATTAGCGGTGACGTTGTAGTGACTTGTATTTCTGGGTGATGTGTGCATACGCGATCAGTATATCCATTCACCAATCCATACTCCATCTATAGTCACGAATATATCATGACGATACGAAATGCTCCAATCGGCCAAAATATTTGCTTTGGTTATGTTCATCAAAGTCATTGCTAGGGAAGTGTACGGAGCATATAATATGTAGAGGGTTTTCATTTTGCTGCGTATGCTGATAAGATATCAGTGTGTCGAAACGAATGAGAGGTTTCGTCTTGTTCGTTTCAACGACTTTTCTTCTAGCCTATTCCAAACGAATAAATCCAGTTCGACTTTTTCTGTGAGATACTGTGAAAAGTAGAGCGAAAACTGTGGTGCCCCCCTCGCTCTTGGAGGGGCATCTGTTGGGGACGGAACTGTGGGTACTCCTAAAAGACATTTCCAAAATTAACAAGCATTTATGTTTGAAACTTGAGCCTAATCGTTTCAGCAATTCCTTCTCTGAGTTGAAAATACTTCTTCCAAAAATTATCTTTCAACCCCGCCATTGGTAATCTTTAAATGAGATAAGTAATTTTTTCGGTTTTCATTGCTTCAGCTCAAACAGTTTCTGAGAAATTAGGCGTCAACATCGCATCTTCTTTGCCCTAGACACATCTCATTTTATCTTTCAAAGCACAGTGTAAAATTGCACCTTGAATTTTAGAAATTTTTTCCCACAGACTCTATTTATATGTTTCGTGTTATTGTCAGAATAATCAACAACTATTTCCTTAATGAGCATTAACCGCTTGGGATTTGTAATGGGAGAGGCAATGTTTCCTGTGAGATACGAATTTAAATTTAAATTATATTTAGAAGACTTTCGTTCTAAGAAGGGAAAAATAAATCGGCGCTGTTGTCTCGTCAGGTTGATAGCATACAGAACGACTGCTTTCTTTCGTTAGCCTGCAATTCTATGTATAGATTGCACGCTACGTAGGAGTGTCGGAGAAGTTGCCGATCTAGTGCGGCGACATTGAATCTTACTGAAACTTAGTGGTTCCATATGGCCCAGATGCTTTAACACACCAAAACTCTGCATTCTACCCATATATTTTATTTGTATGTTCCGTATGATTCTCAGAGTAAACAGCATTAATCGGTTGGGCTTTGTAGTGGTGACGTAATGTGTTTCCTGGGAGGTACGGACTGAGTTTTCTGCCCACAGAGTGTATTTATGTGTTCCGTATGGTTCTCACAATAAGCAGCGCCTGTTTCCCTAAACAGCATTAACCGGTTGGGCTTTGTAGCGGAGACGTAATATGTTTCCTGTGAGGTACGGACTGAGTTTTTATACGTTATTTAGAAGAATTTCAGGGACGAGCGGGCACTGCCTGGGAGCCTTTAAAACCGGAGGAAAAAATCGGATTTCTTGTCTGTCTTAAATACAGTGTCTCTAACTCAACTCAACTTTATCTTCTTTCTTTCTTCCACACTCTCGAAACCAGTGCCGTCAGAGAGAAGCCCTCGTCGTGAAGACAGAAGTTATGTTGTTCTGCTTTGTCACGAGGTGGTGATGGATGAACAATGGTAAAATGATGAATAGCAGGGCAAAATCGAAGAGGCCCGTAGAGAAATATCACAATACCACTTCGTCCTGCATGTATCTCATTTGAAATCACCGGGATTTGAAGCTGAGGCCCTGCAACGAACAAAAAAATACTCTGTGGCAAGCGAACTATGCCTACCGAGCAATCGCCGCTTGTCGGCGAAGTTAGTGCAAACTTTAGCGGATCGAGGGTGTCGCGTGGTCAGCACAACGGATCCCCACGGACTTTAATCTCGGTTTTCTAGACCAGAGCCGCTATTTCCTTGAAATCTCCCCTCAATTATCCTCACTAGGCTGAGCGGACCCCACTGCTTCTCAGAAAATCTGGTAGCGCCTCGAATCTAACCCGGGACCTCTGGATCTGTAGCCAGGAACTATGACCACTAGCCCACAGAGGACTATAAAATGTTATATTCCAGAAGACAGAACACTTTTTAGTCACAGTTTTGAGCAACTCGACTCCAAATGAAAGATAATTCTCCTGGTTTCATATGTTGATGCGAGTACAGGATATCACAACTTGAGCTGAAACATCGTAAGCCAAGCGCCACGTCATCAATCTTAGTTATATAAATTTGTAGCGTAAGGCGTAGTTGATATCAGATTAGTTCGTGTGGGGCCACATCGCCTGCCGGAAGCTGTTCTGCTGATGAGTTGGACTGCCTATGACCTCTGCCCAGAAACTAGTCGTTGGTTCCCAGCTTCCCGACATAAACTGACACTCACTTCCTTCTGTAAGATAACCGTTTTCTTTCAAACTGAAATGAACTGCAGCGCAATAGGTTGCCGGAAACATTTTTTGCTTGTGATATTTGTCCACAGCTTGTTTAATGTTGCTGTCTGTCTTTTCGTTTGTGTGCTGTGATTTGTTTTTGTGCTATGTCTTGTTTGCACGTGTTTATGTGTGTTATTTGTCTGTTATCTTATTGTAGTACCACTGCCACAGGGTGAAAACTCATTTGCAGTTAAATAATAATAATAATAATAATAATAACAATAACTCGTAACTGCTTCGAATGATTTGATGAGTGGAAATAATGATATAAAAATAATATAAAGAATCGCCATCATATACTTCGGTGTAGGATTTTGTTATCTTATTCCGTGTCAATTTTATTTACTAACCCGGAAAAGACGTAGAGGAACTGAGGACAAGCCACGTAACACCTCAGCTAACCGATAAAATTGTTGATAATCGACAACCTCCCAAATACGAGCCCACAACAATACAACTTCAACAACCTCATCAGTAAATCATGTAAGAATAATTTATTTGAGATTCATTTTATTATTACACTCCAATCTGCCTTCCATCTGATTTTTTTTCCCATGAAGTTTTCGGAAGAAAATCTTCTCTGAATTTCTGATATTCCTATGCGTGCTACAGTTTCTGACTACCAAATTGTGTTTTATTTCATAAAGATCGTAATATTTTGCAATGACTACAAATTATCTCCTCAATATACAATTTTTAGTCTACGTTCCTTGTTTTGTAAAAATAAAATGAGGCTTATGCAATCTACATGCGCTATGTGTGTTTGTATATCTCCTGCATCAACTCTTGAATGCATGAACCAATCTTTATAAAAATTGCTACGCATATCATGGCAGCTGAGCCCATCTCAACAAATCTCTTCCATCTGTCCGTGTCCGTATATTTATTTGCTATCATTTCTAGGCAACGACTATGTAAAATCGTTACCGCGGCAATTAACACACAAATAAAAATAGAAGAATTGATGGACGCATCGTTTTCTATGCTGTCCGTGTCGTATCAAAGGAAAGTAGGCGATTAGTTCTTCACAGAACTTCTTATTTCTCTTGTCCTGCTTCTTCATGCTGTTGGTCTAAATATTATCGTCAGCGCCCTGTTAAACAAAAATATCTTTCATCTCTCTTCTTTCTTAATGTCAGATATTAAGTTTTCACGCCTTTTTTATCGCAAGAAGCTGTAAATTGCATATTAGGAATGCTTAATTTTGTGGTTTGAATGTAAGCAGTACATTTGTAATGTAGTTTATCTGTAATAGAACACTGAGGCCTATTTCTGACGTATGTTTTGCCTAGTAAACTTAATAACGTTAGTTATATTTCAAAATATTTCCTTAGAATATTCTAAAATCTGTGGGAAGTTTTATGTTTTCTTAACTGATACTTATATTTTTATGTGAATTTTATATTTTACGAAAATGCAATCAACTTTCTTTCCTCTGTTCTACGCAGGGATTACACAGGGGCAGAGATTATGTTATAATTTTTCATCCAGTTGTACAGTAAATGAAGTATGACCGTTGAAACACCATTTTGTGAGGAACGCGTAGGTGTGAGCTGCATCTGGGCTCCGTAAACCCCGGGGCAGTATTCTGCAGAGCAACTCCAGACCCAACTTCTCGCTGTTGTGTCACAGAGGTCGGACAGGCCCTTCGCTGTGTTTGCAGAACTTCTGATGAGCTGTCCTACCTCATTCACTTCCTACTCATAAGTTTAATCATCTTAAGTATTCAGTATTTAAATTTTATTTATGTAATTATTTATTCAGCCGCGTTAAGTGTTAATTAAAAAAAACCCGTACTTAAATTTGGGGCTTTGCAGTGAACGGTCCTTAAATTCGTTGAATAAAATTTACTTTTATATTTTATCACTTTAAAACCCAGTGGTTACTATATGTACCAGCTGCTTTAGCCTAGTAAAACTGCGCGTTCTCCCCACAGAGTATATTTGTGTGTTCCATATGGTTCTCACAATAAACAGCAGCTGCTTCCCTAAACAGCATTAACCGGTTGAGCTTTGTAGCGGAGACGTAATGCGTTTTCTCTAAGGAACGGACTGAGTTTTCTGCCCACATAGTGTATTTGTGTGTTCCATATGGTTCTCACAATAAGCAGCGGCTGTTTCCTTAAACATCATTAACCGGTTGAGCTTTGTAGCGGAGACGTAATGCGTTTTCTGTGAGGAACGGACTGAGTTTTCTGCCCGCATAGTGTATTTGTGTGTTCCATATGGTTCTCACAATAAACAGCAGCTGCTTCCCTAAACAGCATTAACCGGTTGGGCTTTGTAGCTGAGACGTAATGCGTTTTCTGCGAGGAACGGACTGAGTTTTCTGCCCAGGGAGTGTATTTGTGTGTTCAGTATGGTTCTCACAATAAACAGCGACTGCTTCCTTAAACAGCATTAACCGGTTAGGCTTTGTAGCGGAGACGTAATGTGTTTCCTGCGAGGCACGGACTGAATTCCTGTCTATTACATAAAACAATTCAGTCTTTAAAGTGTTAATTTAATGGATCTGAAAATAATAATACCTACTTACATACAAAGCCATCAGAAATTTTCAACGTAGCAAATTGACTTGTGTTCTGGATATACCTGTTTCTCATTTCCATTAGACATCGTCTTTCTGGCTAAGGTTTATTGTGATTTCCCTCAGTCCCTCTAGGTGACAGTACCTTGAAATATTATAGGAACGCTTTCTTTCACATTTTTCCACATAATTATTCAGTAACATGCAATAATTTGACGCTATATATTCATAACTACTGACAGAATTGTTAATTAAGCTCTAAATAGATAAGAAAGACAGTAAAATAAAATTCCGTTATTGATAAACAACATGACATAGGTATCAGTAAGTGTTGGCTTGGTTAAAAATTTCTACTCGAAACATGTATCTCCACAAGAGAACTCGCGCCTGAACACACCACTGTGATTACTCTGTACACTTGCAGTCACATGACGTACGGTACATAAATAGGTCTGCTGTTCCTTGTAATGCACATTATAAGTATTACTCGGTAAGTAATTCCATTTTTCTCTTGATGGAATGTCTAGACATTTCCTGCAGTAATTCAGCAGATTTGGGAAAGCATGCGATGAGAAAACGAGTTTGCAATTTATAAGAAATTACGGCCCGCGTTCGATCCCGGATCTGGTCAAGTGGGATTTGTCGTGGACAAAGTGGTGCTAGGGCAGGGTTTCTCCGCGTACTTCGGTTTCCCCTGCCAATCTTCACTCCACAAATTGCTCCACAATCACCCTCACCTATCATCTGGGGCTGGTACAATAGGCCAGAAGTGGCCGCAGTGCAAGGGACTTAGTCCCACCGCACTAGCAATAAAATAAATAAATAATGAGGTTTAATATGTATTCGGTTTGGTTACGTTAGGTTAGATTTTATTTTATTTTGTTGTTTGGGTTAGATTAGGTAGGCTTAGTTTAAATTGGTTAGGTGAGTTAGGTTAGGTTAGATAAGTTTAGGTTGGTTTGATTCCGTTAGGTAGAACAGGTTAAGTTCGGTTTTTTTGGTTAAGTAAAGTATATTACCGTTACATCAGTCTACAAATGCACTTCTCTCGATTAATTCCTGTGTGAAACTGTTAAGTATACAAAATGTTTGATTAAGTAAGATAAAGAGTAAGTAGATAGGAACCAAATATATATAAAACGTAAAACACGTGATATTTGAAAGTGAAAAAACTGGTATTTCCTGACATACCCTTCACGAACGTTGATACACATGTCCGATCGCTGTACCAGTGCGTCGAAACCCGCATCATAGAAGTCTTTTGACTATTCGGAACTATAAGGTTTATTTTGGACCCTATCCATCGTCTGGTATATATAAGACAAAAAACCACAACGTTTGGGAGACTCAATCTGTCTCCGTCCTCAGGTGATTGAGAGTAGCTCTTCCTAACGGGCACAACTGAGTAGATCTATCCTGCCCCATCCACCTGAGGACGGAGACAGATCCAGTCTCCGAAACGTTGTCGTTTTTTGTCTTGTATATACCAGACGATGTATAGAGTAAAAAATAATCCTAATAATTCTGTACAGCATACACCATCATCAGAATCCTTTCAAGTCTACTTTTAACTGTTATCTCAGCGACCTGCGACCTGGTCGGGCATCATCTGCAACTTTCAAATGTCCTTGAGAGAATTTTACGCAACAGTTGTGAACCACTTTACGCGACAAACACTTTCAACCGTAAAAGCGAAATATTTCTTTATAAGTATCCTGTGTATTAAGTGCGTTTGGCCATAAAAAACGCACAACAGAACGCTGCTCTCCGGTAGTATACATCTCAAATACGGTGGCCATTTTGATTGCTAAAACCAGCCTCTGAACATGTGCGTGCGCGTCTGCTGCCTAGTGATACACATAGAAAACTTATTACATCTATTACAGTTGTGTTTTACTTCAATTTGTGGCCTATTTGCTGACTCTCTCTCGTAGTAAATATAAAAATAAATAATGAAGTGCCTGAGTACTTTATTATATACCGGAATTACACAGTTTAGTGTTAATGTGTATATCAACTGCCGGTCACAGCATCCGAGCGGTCTAAGGCATGCACTGTCTTCACTTACTCGCAGTCCAGGATCATTGGTTCAGATCCCAAGGAAGACATGGATATTTGGTGTGTGTATGCGTTTTTCCTGTGTTCAGGTAGAGGCCTTGCGACGGGCTGATCACCCGTCCAAGGAGACGTACTGTCTGTAAAATGATCATGAAACTGAGAAATCAGTTCTATGCACCAAAGTGAGAGCAAGAGGAGAGAGAGACTATATCAATTACTGTGCAGATTTAAATATGCGACATCTGTGGAGAAATGAAATAAATCGGAGCGGAATTAATGGAACTAATATCACTCTGAAATCAGCTGAGGGCCGATCAAGCCCTGAACTTAAGCCTGAGGATATGAGAATGTGCTGCTATCTATCGCACACCTCAGGAAACAGTATGATTGTGTTGCAGTAATCAGGGGGAAACTGAAGAAACCCAAAGAATTCTGTGGTCTGATACCACTACGTGGACTACGAATTTCACATTGTCACTTGGGATTGAACCCATGCCTCTGCAGTGAATAGCCAGAGACAACTGCCTGAGCTACATCACGAGAGAGAGAGAGAGTTAATAACGATGAATACATTCGAATTTGCTATTCTCCACGGACAAGGACACAAGTGGACTTCTTGAGACCTGCTATTATTTATATGAAGAAGAAAACGGATTTGTTATAAATATTTTGTTTTATTCTGAAAACATATAGAAGTAGAGACCATTTCTTCGTTGCGATAAACCCAAACTTAACGATGTTAATATATCGATACCTCGAAATCGACAGCCGATATCTTACTGCAGGCATGTGACATTCGAGATATTTCAGCGCTGCAACTCTATGCTTTCTTGTGTCAATATTCAGTTGATAATCAGATGAAAGACCTGAATCGTCCGTGCTCAGTCACTGTTGTCGCCATCTTGAAATATGTTTTCATCAGTATTATTAGGATATTTATTGTACTTTCATTGGATTAAAATATTAGTTTATTGCTTAAATAAGGCTCAACACACTTTACTTTCCAAGGGCTTGAAAAGTGTCTCAATTTGTATATGGGAAACTGCAGTTCGACTTAGGATAATTCGATTTACAATACGATTTCGAGAAATGCTTTAGAGTCTGAAACTGTTTGACTAGTTTCACTGTATTCATGGACCCACAGTCAAGATATTCTCTTATAAAATAGTTTATATTTGTGCAGTAAAGAGCCGTTTGTAACAAAGATACATTTTGAACTTAGGGACACATTACTGTCCGATAGGGGAACAATTGTTCTGACATGTATCACGTGTTATAAGGCGTTATGACGTCACTGTTGTTCCTGTTGTCACGTGAAATGCATTGTAACTCATGTTCCTTTGTTTTTAATGGGACTGTGGACATAGAGCGTATGTACAAACTGTGAATATAAACTGACAAAGGGAGACTATTTCGGAAGATGTGCGCATGCGTCTGTATGAACAGGTAACAGAGCGTGCATGGGAATTAAATTGGAACGGCGAAGTGAAACGGTGATCTACAGAGAAGGAACATATACAAATATTTAATTAATATTTATAGCCATTCACACAGAAGTGTTCCTATTCGTTCTTTGCCTACGACATAATTTTTTTCTTTTCATATCACAAAATATGAGAATTTAAACTTTAAATAATGAATAATAGTTAGATATATGCTGTAGCATAATTGGTTGAGATACTATGCTACAAGTCAGGAGGTCGCGGGTTCGATTCTCAATGAAGTTATTAGATTTTTCAATTGACCTAATCCTTCCAGCCGCACTATGGCCCTGGGTTCGACTCAGCCTCTAACAGAAATGAGTACCAGGAATCTTCCTGGGGGTAAAGGGCGGCCGGCGCATAAGGCTGACAACCTTACCGCCATCTGTCAGCCGATTGTCTAGAAAATGTGGGATCCTCGACGTCTCACAAACCTATGGGCCTCCACAGCCTGTTACAGGGACAGCTTTACTTTACTTACTTTTACTTTACATAGCGATGATTATAAAGAGTAATAGCTTCTGGGATATAATGCCGTCTAGTCCGGTAGGTGTTCAACAATATTTCAAAGGTTCTTATTGCCTTCATCTTCAAGGTTGAATAGCAAATCAAATAAACTGCCATCAAGAAACAGGCGGCAAGCAATAATAATCGTGCAACGAACGTCGAGTCGGAACTTGAAGATAATTAATGGTAGCAAATAAAGCTATAATTAAGGTATGTAAAAAACCACAAAGCCTCGAAGATGGGGACAGTATATTTCTCCGAAACGTCGTAAACTTCTGCTGGACCTCACGGTATTGCATTCAGTCTTATAATATTGCCACGATTTAAAGTGACTCTCGATAGTTTTTGGATTAGATATTGAATTTATTCACCACCTATACACAAAACTCGTAACTACACTTAATTATAGCGCCATTGCTGATCTCCACACTTTACAAATCACCACAACACACGTTAAGCCTTTTCCAGCTTACTGTGTCTTCAACAGCCGTTCCCTTGTAACGGCTTCTAACAGTGGAGATTCTGCAGCTTCCGCGCTCATTTCATCTCTGTCCGGCGGCTCCCTTCCCACTCAACGATTTTCTTCACAGACTCGCAAACAAACTGACTCTGTTGCCCTAATTGTCTTCCTTATATCTCCTCGGCACGGTCCTCATAGAAAACACACCATTCTCCTATCCTGACCTCTTCCGCGGTACTGTACATGACCCAGCGACGGGTTGCGTAATTCTGTTTATTAAGAATCCGCTGCCACAACAACGAGCGTTGTTTCGCGACCGGTTCCTAGCAACGAATTTACAAGCTACAGTATATTTTTATTGTCATCTTATTGATATATGAAATGAAGTTTTTCCCTGCTTCAAGTTAATGCCAGCCTTACAAAGATCTAACTTGTTCACGACTTGCTTTCGGCATATGCTATAGACTCTGTGCCGTTTTTCTTGCATCAATCATTCTGTCCGGATGGTGTAATCAGTTTGTTCTTTGTTCGTCTATTTTATTTTGTACTGGTTATACATTCACTTCTTTCGTAATATCTTCCTACCTTCTTCTTACTATCTTCAGTCGAACTGAGAAATTAAATATACTTACGTACGTTGTAATTTAAAAAATAATTTGCATCGTAACTCAAATCGAGACAAGAAGAATCGAAGTATAAACTTACTTACTTACTCATGGAGCTGAGCCCTTCTTGAGGAGCCGCCAATTCTGCAGTTGCTCAAGAATTTCCCAGCATTTTATGGAACCCGAAGGTTCATCACCGTGTTCACAAGAGCCCTCCACTGGTCTCTATCCTGAGCCAGATCTATCCAATCCATACCATCCCATCCTATCCCTCTAAGATTCTTTCCAATATTGTCCACCCACCTACGCCTTGGTCTTCCCTGTGGTCTCTTTCCTCCTGGCTTTCCCACCAATATCCTATACGCATTCCTCGTCTCTCCAGTTCGTGGTATATGCACTGCCCATCTCATCCTCCTTGACTTGATCATTCTAATTATACTTGGGGAAGAGTACAAGTTGACAATATGAATATTATTTAGATTAACTTTGAACGAAAATAAATCACGATTTACAATTTATTATTCTTAACACAGCTCCTTATAATTCTATAAAATATTTTACAAAGATAGAGGCTTGATTGGGATTTTATTTAGCTCTCTACATAGGAGACTGCCCTTGACATATCATTTGAAGGCTCGTGGGTTGAGCTCAGCTGATGAAGTGTCTACTTCTGAGAATTGCTGCAGTTTTGTAAGGGGAGCTGGAAGACTCGGTTTTTCGAGTGAAGGTCTGAAGGCTGCCTACGCAAGGCAATCATAGGTCATATGTGGGATGGGACTGTATATTTTATGACTGACGTGACACACGTGTTGAGAAAACTTTTGCTTCAGCCTTTATCAGATAGGAGGTCAACCATAAATCACTCTCAAATAGCTTACAAACCCAAACAGTCTAGTAGAGGAGAGGTGAGTCCTATGATAGTACATTGTAAAGAGTCTTTCGTCATTAAAGCACATTGGTCAGTATATATACCTCCCCGTGAATGCAGATACGGGGAAGCAAGCCAGCTCATTCTATACTCTGTATATTAAAAAAATTGAAATTGAGATGGAAGGAAATATACCAAATACCAAAAATTTAAAGAATTTAAAATAATTGTAGCCTACTTACACTAAGGCAATCAGTAATACTAGACTTAGAGGGCTTAAACTTAAGTTTATATCATATTTTGAAAAGGGATGTCTCCCTTTAAATATGGGCTCGAGTTCCTGGCTACGGATCCAGATGTCCCGGGTTTGATTTCCGGCGCTACCAGATTTTCTGAGAAGTAGTGGTTCTGGAACAGGGTCCACTCAGCCTCGTGAGGATAATTGAGGAGCTACTTGAATGGAATAGTAGCTGCTCCGATTTAGAAAACCGTAATTAACGGCCTTCTGAATTCGTTGCGCTGACCACGCGACACCCTCTATCCGCTAAAGTTGGCACTAACTTCTCTGACAAGCGGCGGTCGCTCGGCCGGTATAGTTGGCTTGCGGACTAAAGCCATTGAGTTTGTTTTTATCTCCCTTTGAAAGCGTATTACCCCTTTTGAAGACAGAGTTGCCCCCTTTGAAAACTGTGTGCCCTTGAAAAATCCTGGCTTCTGCTCCTGTTGTGATATTTAAAATCTTTGAAACGAAAGACTGGAACAAGATAAAGAAATAGAATACTAGGGGAATAGAAAGAGTAAAGAATGAGGAATAGGAGATCGGGTAGGACGGAAGGAGGAGTAAGGAAAATGGAGAAGATGCAAAACAAATGAACTAGTAAAGAGAAACAAGGTGATAATATTGAAGAGAAAGGGGAGACTTTTTTCTATGGCTTATTTTATGAAGATGTCAGCTGATAGAGTGTATTGCATCAAATTGTGGGATGACAGATGAATAATGAATTAGAGAAAATGGGGAAGGAAGCGATCGTGGCATAGCGGAGGTCCTGTCTCGGCATCTCCTTGAAGAGAGTTAGGAAAACCACGGAAAACAGGATGACCAATGTTTAGGCCGAGATTTCCGAAAACGAGTTTGTAGCCTTATTATTATGCCAGCCAATCTGGTGGCTTCTTTCTGACGCTTTGTACGTCAAATGATACGTTTGTGGGGGGATAATTACTGACGAAATTTCCTAGAACACGAGAGAAAGTAAACTTTGCACAGGACGACGATAATTGTACTTGAAAGGTTCCTGAAAATAAATGTACCTATGAAGGATCTATGATATTACAATGTAGCTTAATTTCTTTTAAATGAAACATGGAAATTCTTGGTTTGTTACCTTTGAGAAGTGAACTACTTAAGCCTCTGACACAAATCCATATTCTGCTTTTGTCTTCACTAATTAAACCTTTCGATATTTTCAGACTAATAATTAGTTCTGGAACAATGAATAGTGCGTAAACGTTTGTGGTAATTCTTGGACGTGGGATCGAGCCCCGAAAGGCCACTAAATACATATGACACAATACAGGGAACAGGTGTATTAATACATCAGCGTGTCATGGGGGATTCCAACTCAAAATCCCGGGCTGTCCAATCCAGTTCATGCTTTTTATCACGTGGCTAGTAGTATTGATATTATGTTATTTTAACTAAGTTAACGTATTTGGGAATGGTTATTTTGTGTTAGTAAAGTATTTAATACAAAACCCTATAAAACTTTTTGAGAAATTAATAAAACATTAAAGTTGTTCCTACTCTTAATTAATTATTATGTTATGAAGACATACGCAGGAGTTGAAGTATAGCTCCACCCTTCTTGGCCTGGGCACTAGATGGAGATGAGTGGTCACCTTCACGTCCCAGTCGCTTTACCCCTCCGGTACTCATTATATAGGAGGCTGGCTGGGCCTCAGACGGTCTGGACACAGTGGAGAAGAGAAAAATCTTGCACTGCAGAGACACGAACCCGGCTCCTCCAGCGGGTAGCCCGTCGTTATACCGATTGAGCTATCCGGACTCTTGAGAAATTAATATAAGTGTAAAAAAAAGGAAACAACAGATATAAAAATAAAATTATTCCTGTACTTAATTAAACCAGACGTATATAAGGGAGTAGGTGTGTAGCTGCTTGTTTGCCTAATCCGAACATTATTAATTCAAGTCTTTATTTTTAACTGCAGTTATTTATTTTGAATGTACTAAACTCAATGCCTGCAAGAGGTAATTACAGCGTCACAGCAAACAAAAAGAAAACATACACATGCATAAAACATCCCAGCGCCTAGTACATACAATTTTAGCACTTGTAGAATATCGTACTTCTATAATACAACTAATACTAAGGGTGAAGCCGGGATAGCTCAGTCGGTATAGCGACGACTGTGGGCTACAAAGCCCGACTTCGATTTCAGGCAGGGCAAGAATTATCTCTTCTCCATGTCGTCCGGACCGGCTCTGGGGCCCACCCAGCCAACTGTCCAATGGAAACCGGGACCTCTTTTCTCATGAGTACAGTGGCCGGGGCGTGAAGCTGATCACTCACTTCCAGCCAGTGCCGAGGTCAAGAACATGTGGATCTATACATCCACTCCACCATACCTCTTCATGGCGTAGTGCTTAATTAGTTAAGCACATTGACAACTTTACTTACTTTACTTATAATTATAAATATAATTAATAAAAATGTTTTGGCTTCTAATACGTCAGCGACCTTACCGACAACATTAGCGTCTGTAGCCCGTCTAGCAGAAAGGCAATTCTTACTAGAGCACACTCAGGACATGCAAAAGTCTCTGATGCACACTGCAGGAACTGCAGGGCAGTGGTTTTCAAAATAAACAAACAGGAAAAAGATAAATCAATTAATGCTGTCCGAATTTAAATATAAGTTGTTAACGATATTAGTGATAATAATAATCCACTTCATAATGATAATGATTAAATTAAATTAAATTAAATTCTTATTTACTTACATGCAAATTTAACAGTCCAGAGGACAATTACAAATTTAGAATGAGTAAGTAAAAAGAAAGCAAAAAAGAAAACCAAACAATTTATATAATAATGATAGTAATTTTATTAACATAAACCAGATTTAAAAGTAATGAAAATTTCGAGACAACCAACCCCAGTCACAATAAAGATAGACCAAAAACAACCTGAGAATGTGAAATGTTTTAAATATTTGGGTAGCTTGTTAACAGATGATGGAAGGTGTACTTGTGAAATTAAATCCAGGATTGCCATGGCAAAAGCTGCATTTAGCAAGAAGAAGAATCTTTTTACCAGCAAATTGGACTTAAATTTGAGGAAGAAACTAGTGAAATGCTACATTTGGAGCATAGCTCTGTATGGGGCTGAAACATGGACACTTAGGGCAGTAGATCAGAAACATCTGGAAAGTTTCGAAATGTGGTGTTGGAGA